>NC_052474.1:6822853-6880118 GCF_009730915.1 Dioscorea cayenensis subsp. rotundata | reverse complement strand
AAAACCTAATGACATAGAAACCAAGCTTAAAACCCATTAAAAATATTATTAAGGCAAACTATGTGTCTCAGATCATGAAAAGAACATTTTTCCCCAAAACTTACAGGCACTTAATGCAAGGAGGCAAGTATGATATTCTTCAAACCTCCCGATGAATGACTAAACAGAACAAGAGCAATCATACTAAAGTCATGGGCCATGCCATTATGGCAATCAAGGAAATTTAACCACAAATACACAGAAAAAGCCAATATAAAGCAGGACAGAATACTGGCTGAAGTAGTAAAAATAACAATAATGTCATCATGCAGTTTATTGGTTTGGAAGGCCACCTGCTGCTAGTGCACGCGGTTATGGGATATCTCTGAGTCAATTTAATAGGTTTTGGGCATGTACAGAAATGACCATTCATGCTCCCTTGGAATAGTGTTAACATCAATATGGCATTAGTTGAGGCTTAATTCAAGAAGCATGGGATGTCTTTTGAGCAAGTTATGCTCAATCAGCAGTACAGCCAGACTCACATGAAGGAGGGTGACATCACAATGTGATTGGTCATGTTTCCAAGTATCTATCGGTGTCAACTAATAGATGCTCAGCTATATAAAGAACACCATAACTAGCTCAAATTAACCAGATGTCATCTTTCACATTTTCGCTCACACTTCACATGCTTTCCTCTTCTGCGTGCCTTCCAGTTCCCATGAAACAATCCTTTATAACTCATCTACACAGAGCCAAAATTGATTCAGCATGGTACACAAAACTATATTCACTTTAAAGGCAATTGTCAATCAATCCATCAATCATGAATATGTGCAACCAGGTAGAATGTCTTCAACAAATATGAACTTCCATTTGTCTTTTAAACAATACAACACAATAAAATATCTAAGATCCTTAATGCGTGTTTAGTTGGATGGTAACACATTATAAATATATTAAAGATCAGAAAATGTTTAACTTACAAGACTGGATTATTTGCTACCTACAGATTAAAATCAAAAACCACACCAACCTATGTAGAAAACATCTAACTTTTCAAAACTACTCAGACACAAGATGCTGAACATATTAGCTTGCAAAATTTTTCTTTTCTTTGCACCCACTGTGCAAACAATCAGAGATAAAGGTTCCAAAGTATGTGACAAATTAAAGCCCTAAAGAAGAATTAAAAGAACAAAAGGTAAAAATTCAAGACCAATCTAAACCAGTCTACAAGATTATAACCTGAACTTCCAGAATGACCTGCAGTTCATCATCTTCAACAACTTGCACGGGCTCGTTCCTCCTGGACCAGCTTCTCACTAAACAACCTGCAAAATATATATAAAAACAAATTAATTAGACAAGAACCCTAACCGATCTAGCAAACCGAAGCGAAGCCATAAAAACAAAAACAACAAAATTGGGTAGAATTCATCCTCTCAGACAAACACACAACGTCATCCTCTATCAATTCGACATCGATCGGCCAAGTGGACCTTCCCAGAGTCCCCAACTCCGGCCACTGAGAGACCGAACCCTGCGAAGGCTGCAAAGGCCGCCACCGGCTGGTGTTCGTCCAACGTCGGAGGAGCGTTGAGATCAAAAATCCCCCTCGCCATCTTCCTGCGAGTAACCCGCCCTGCCCTCTTCGCCGGCTGCCGCGCTCTCGTGAGCTCATGCTCGAATCTGATCATCACCAAAACCAAGAAAATCACATCATCGGATCAGCGAATTGGGGCCAAAAATCCCATAACCTAATCCAATCAGTCAACGAAGAGATTGAGGGAAACTCACGGATTGATCGGCTAAAACCTAGATAGAAATCGCGTGGAAAGTGGATGATGCGGCCAGCGAAAAACGAAAGCGAGATCCGATTTCTTTTGGGGCTCCGGCAGGCCGGACAAGGAGAGATAGCGCTTTGGGACTAGGGGTGGACATGGGCAGATTTTGGGTCAGGGTCTGGTGTGAAAAGCTGAATATCTGACCGTATATTCAGATTTGGGTTGGTAGGGTCGTGTTCGAGAAGGGTGTTTTGATCGGCAGGCCAGTTCTGATTGTCGTTAAGTAGAGGTACGTGCAGTCAAGCCGATAAATAATTTTTGTGAAATAATTGAAATAGCCCAAAGAAAAGCTACTTCTTCTGACACAAAATTTTTGACGTTTTAAAAATCTACTAGCCTTGAGTATTATAAATGTTTCTTTCTTTTCAGCTATTCTTATTATATATATAATTATTTATATTATAAATAATATATGATATATATATTATTTATTTATTCGAGTCGGGTCGAGTTCGAGATTCATCGGCCGAGGCTAGAAATTCAAATTGATTGGTGAAAAGCGTTTAGGGTTATTGGGATCTAGAGTAAACTCTAAGCCGGAGCTTGTATTTTTAATTTTGAGGTTAGAGACGTACATGAGTCCTTTGACCAGTATGTCAGCTATTGGGACTCAATGTCATACCTTTATATTGAAATTAAAAATAATAATAATTATTATTATTATTATATATATATATATATATATATATGTCTAATTTTCAAATGTTATTTTTAATATGAAAATATATATCAATATATATGAGAAAATTCTTTTGTTACAGCCCATCGTAATTTTCAAAACTACAAAAACCCCCTCCTACTTTTCACACTACGACGGTACTTCAGATTTAGTGTTTAACTTCGCTTCTCCCTACTGGATTTCATGCAAATGGGTCAGTGTTGTGAAATCCCATTTTTGCCCTTGAAAATGGTGGGGAGCGTCGAATCGCGTCGTGTTCAAGCACTTCCGAGGGCTTTTACCCTGTGGTTACGATAGCCAATCTTAGAAGTTCCATTTACGTCTTGTTCTTCTCCCTCGTTTCTCCTCGATTTGAGTTTATTAGAGCTTGATTCTGCAGGTTTCATGTCTGGTGAGAATCTGCAGATTCTTATCGGGGTGAGGTTTCTCCAGGTGTTTATTATGGCGACTCGTTTGTGGTAGTTTGGGTGAAGTTTATCATGCACGAAATATATAAATCGGTTTCTCGCGAGAAAATGAAGTTGATTTCCAGTCGGATTGAGTCGAAATCTAGCTCCATGCTTCAAATGAGAATGTCATCGATTTTATTATCGAGAGACGAGGCGTATGCGTTGTACGATCTCCGTTTGAAAGCGAGTTCATTTTCGTTGTAAAGTTCTTCTCGTTTATGGTTATCTGTTGTATATTTTAAATCTTGTTTAGCTATTCTGCTATTATCTGTTAAATATATTACCCGATATGTTTAATAATTGTAAATCTCGTTTAACTTTATCTTTACTTATATAACTATTCGTGATTAGCAGTATGCAGATTCTCAAAGTCTCTGCGTAAAGCGGTGATTTTCGTTTGATGCGAGATTGTTGGCGGTGTACGATGGCGGTGTGAGGGTTATGGTATCCCGCGTCGTAAAATTAATGGCGACATTAATTCTTATGCAAGGTCAACTATCAATATCAGAACACGAATTCGTTGTCGTGATCGATGTCGGTCAGCTTATGCGTTTAGCTTTTCTCAGGATATGAGCGTCGGCTGTATGGACTTCACACCATAAATAACAAGGAAGAACCACTTCCATGGACATGATCACTCCTCAGTCAGTCCATCAGTCGTCCTCCTCCTCTTTCCATACATCGTTAGCTTCGCTATAGCATGATATTATTTGGGTCGGACGAAGTTCGAAGAATCGACTGCTCATCTGAAAGGATGTCGTGATCGCTCCTTGATCTTGAGAATCAATCGGCAGTAATCCATGACAAGTTAAACTATCTTTTCGCACTTGATCGAAAATACCGCGTAATGGTGCACGAATCGACGGAGGATTCTCGCGTGGATGACGGAGTAATCGATTAAGCGGGCGTTTTCGACTTGGAGTAAAGAAAAAAGTTTTCACTATGGCGTGATTCTGCGAAGGATTCTCTAGAGGAGGAGATCGGGAAAACATCCTTTCAAAACCGAGTTGATATTTATCGCATGAGACTTTGATTACGATTCGAGAACCTTACGTCGTGTACAATGACTGTACTTTACGTGTTTAACTATCGGGATCTTGGCAAGTCGGACCGGCTGACACATTGATTAATAAGCGTTTTTCATGAGATGTGTTTGATCAACCTTTTTAATGTTCTACGTTGTGCGAGTTAAAAGTTGATCGCATGTTGTCACAGCCGTCGTGAGCGTTGAATGTCTGGATTCTTGTTTTACGTTCTCACGGTCGAGTCGTGAGTGTTGGTCAGGAAGGCGTTGTAAATGTTGTAAATGTTGTAAATGTTTTATTTTTAAATGAAACAAGCTTATTTGTTGTGAACTTATGATATTTAATCGAGTTCTCCATTGTAAGCGTTTAAATATTTTAAAGCAAACAAACTGTTGAGTGTCTCCTTGTGATAACTTGTGAAATTTAAGCGGAGACATAGTAAAAACAATTTGGGAAACAAAGAGCGGCGTTGTAAACAATACAAAAAGTTAAACAATAATCAATTTACTCTTTAAACAATGACAACGATGTTTAAGAAAATACATAAATATGTTTAAACAGTGACCTAGGAGGTACCATCTTGATGATAATGTCGGTGAAAGCATTCGATTTCCAGCAATAACATATATTTTAAGCAGGTTAAATCACTATATTTAAGCGGTTTTACATATTATTTACATGATATAGACTTTTAGTTAAGCAGTGCTTAGATTATCTTTAAACACTATATGTATCATTAAACATAAAAAGCAGCGTTTAAGCGAGACTCATGTCGGCGATGACGATATGTCTTCATCGCGACGGTGACTTACTCTTTCCCTTTTTGCCCTTGGGATGGAGGAAAAATCGCCCAATCACATCCGTCTAGATCTAACCTCTATGCATCTAGCTGTGCACTTTTTGTTTGCCTATCACTTGCTTTGTTTGTTGTTTTACATCTTCTTCTTCTTCTTCTTCGTCTTATTTTTGTTCTTCGTTTCATTTGGTTTGTCTGATTTGGTTTTCGGCCGATATATTATGGAAGTTTTTGTGGTATTGCTAGATTGACGGGAGGGAAGAGTGATAATGTTCATGGCTCAAACTTCTTGGGAGTTGGTGTTAGCTGAGATATGTGAGCGATGGGGTCTCAAAATTTCTCTTGTCGAGGTGAAGTTTATCACACGGATGGATATAAAGCAGTTTGTCGATAGAAAGCGATGTTGACTTCCAGTGGATGTATCAACGTGCACTCCATTCTTCGAAATGTCTTTACATGTAGTTGATCTTGTTGTCGGGAGACGGAAGATGTGCCATTACGAATCCTAGTGAAAGCAGAGTTTTACTTTCGTTGTAAAGTTCACTTTCTCTTTTATTTAATCCAGGTTGTATGGGTTAAATTAGTGTTTAAATACTATCAGATTACGCTGGATTAACGTCTTGTACTAGTGTCGTTTCACGTTATTCGATGGCGCCCTTCTTTAATTTAACGTTTAAATATTATCGAATTTATCAGCCTTAAACATTATATTCTCCGGCTTAACGTATTGATCTTTTCATTTTGGTGAAGTGTTGGCGGTCGATTCTGAAGGTGCTGCAGTGCCGTCCCATCCCGGCTGGTACCGGCGGCGGTGTGGGATGTCTTCGCTCGTCCGAGATCGTTCACGAGAGTGTGCCGTTGGATATTGGACAACGTTTTTGGCGGTGTCGAACATTTCGAGGATGTACGTCGAAATCACGTGCGATCGAAAAGGAATTTTGAGCGATTTCAGCAAGAGCGAAAAACATCGTGAGTGGCGCGTGCGGATATGTCTGCCGATGGATTTAGCCGTTCAAGCGCCTACCGTACGTCAAAAGAGTATAGCAAAAATACTTTTCGTAATCAAGACAATCGACCCGTCACATCGCTTGCGGTGGTGGCGTAAATTGACGTCGCGTCGAAAGCGTCGAAAAGCGTGGGTTAAGCGCACGGTGATTGAGGAAACTCGAGGCCGGCCCTTATGCTCTGAGGCCGCCGACATTCGGAGAAGGACATGTTGCGGGAATATGGTGTCCGCAGCCACCATACTGGCGAGCGGAGTTTGGGAAAAAGAGCGTGTCACGGGTGGTCCTCGTGGCGTGATGACGTCTCGACTATTACAATTGTTGCTTTGGTATGTGGATAAAGATTTGCATTTGAGACGAAATCGGCGGCGGCGTTCGCGATAGGCGTGGAAAGAGGGTGATCGTTTATAAAGCAAAGTGCGTTTCTTTCTCTTTGTAGCGTGGCGTGTGCTGGGATTAGAGGGCCTTGCGGGCCCTGCTGTTTCTCGATGGTGCCCAGCGTCGCTTGGAAAATATGAAAGGCGCTACTTTTGGGTGCGAGGGAAGGAGATGGGAAACAATGGTTTTCCACGTACGCGCTGGTATAGTCGGCAAGCGAGACCCGATGCCGAATTGGACTTGAGTTTACCGTATCTAAGTTAGGCGATGCACTTTGCTCGACGAGGAAGGAGATTATCGTGAGATAAGCTACGCTCGTAGCCGGACCAGTCGAGGGCCTTGTGAGGCTTGAGTAGCGAAGTGTTCGCTTCTTCGCCACACGCATCTTTGTCTTCGACATTTGGAGGCCCAGTTTGTAAGCCAATGTCGGGACTTGGGAAGGGCGTGAGGGAGAATCTTGATACATATGCTTCCGCATCAGCGTAGGCGTCTGCAGCTAAAGATTTCGATGATCTAGTATGAATAAGCGCATGGGCCCATCACCCGAGGCTCATCGAGCTGGTTGATTAATAAATCGGATGTAAGCAGCGTTGGTGAGATGCTCTGTTCGGGAGAGTGATCGTTTAGTGAGATGTGTATTCAAATGCTCGGCGGAGTCGTTCAGTGCTTGGATCAAAGAAGCTGCGTGGTTTCACCCGGTGGCCGAAAGCTGGAGTGGACTCCACGTGAGATGCGCTGAAATGTTGAAAGTACGTAACATATAGGTGTTACCCTTTAAAGCGTCTCGATCTTTGTTTAATTAGACTTTCGACTTTAGATATTAATCCTTTTGTATAACTATTCTAATAATGTTTAAAACATGTTCTCGAATTATTTAACCATCAACATCTTTTGCTTTAACGTTATTTTGTGAGGTTGAGTTGATGCGCGATGTTATATAAGCTTAGTGAGTAGCGTGAACAAATGGGAGACCTATTTATGCGGACATACATTCAAAGGTGGAGATCATTGTTGAGGATAGCGAAATCTTACGTGTTGGTTGTTGTGTCGATGATCATTCACGAAGTGATCGACCCGATCGCGAGCAACTCTGTGGATCTTACCATACGAACTTGTTCAGTGTCGAAGGTGTGCAAGTTTATGGTATACTTCTGCAAAACACGCTTGCTATCTATGATATCTGACGGAACACCGACTTCATCGATGTTGTTAGCGGCTACTTCACCGTCGACGATTACAAGCGGGCGTATAAAGAGCTATATTCCCCATGCCCGACGATGGCGGGCCTCGGGCGGAAATCGTGAACTTCGTTTCATGACCTTTGTAGCGAGAAGGCAGCTGGCGTCCTAGATGAAAAGAGGATCAGTCCTGGCAAAAGTTAGATGTCCGTGAGGTTACATTACGATAGCGCCATGGATCACGGTCACGATGATGAGATCTTGTAATGAAAGCGTGCATGAGCTAGGCATTGTAAATAAGTCGACTTCTAAAGAGAAACAATCTGAATTGATCGCAATGTTTTCATATATTTAAACTCTTTATTCTTGTTTAATATTTAAAAGCGAGAGCATTGTTATGTTAAGCAGAGAAACTCGTAATTTTTAAATGTGTTTCAAAGCGATATTTAAGCGATAGATGGTAAAGTTAAACATGTAGCCGAGATATAAACAATCACTATAGATTAAACAATGAGATTGAATTTCGAATGGAATTTTAAACTGACTTTTACGATTGAAAATCAGACAAAATTTACATTCACAGTACTACAAGTCATGTTCTACGAAAAATGAAAAACAATGAATTGAATTTGTCTTGGTCCTACATTCGACAACGAAAATTGACATTAACATATATATCACTCGATCAAAAATTAACCCGCGGACGACCCCTCCCTTTCTCAGCCTTGGTACGCCTCCCCTCCTTAAGTATCACGGAGTAGCATGACTTTAATCTCGGTGTAGGAGCGTCATGCGCATAGTACCGTAGCTTCTCACTCCCAAAGTAATTGCTCGATAAACCGCAGTGGCATGAGCGCGTGATCGGCGCTTCCTTGTTTTTGCCAGTGGGGTTTCCATGTCGTAAACAAGTGGGTGACTTTCTACGGTCGCCGACTCGCTAAAGCTCCATGTCGAGCAGTAGGTGTCGAATAGATTCGCGTTAGTCGAGATAGCAAGTTGAGATTAAGATACCGATTAAATAACAAACACTATCGATCGGACATAATTAAAGAACTGACCATATCCCAGATCGTCTTTTTGTACCAGCGCATGAAGAATAATGCATGCATATTCTTGTTTTATCGTTTATCGAGACGACGACGTGGAAGTGGCCATTCATTATGATCGGGAGGATGACAATTTGAACTGTACGCATGCTATCGACAACATCTCCGATCATAGCCATGGATTTGTCTCAGTAGTGCGTCAAATCGTGCACTTTGACATAAGCATTGCCAGCGGTCTTGTGATGGGCGCTGCTTGCAGGGATATGGCGCTTTGCTCGTGACTTTTGTAGTATGCATACATAAAGCGTCCGATCGCGTCATATGTGACCGTCTCACTTCCCTCGGCGGGTGTAGTAAATCCGGTGTGGTCGAGCGGTCAGGGCGTCGATTCTTCCACGACGGGTCTTCCAGATTAAGCGATAACGAAAATATAATTAGCCCATATTCTAAATAGTTAAAATGATATTAGCAATGTTCAAATGATATTATAAATAATTAAAGCGTTAACTAGAAAACTTAAAGCGATAACATATAAACATTTAAACAATATCAATAGAAAGTTAAACACTATAAACAAATGTTAAACACTATCATAAAAACTTTTAAACTTACCTATCCATATGGCAATTAAGGAAGATCCTCATCGACTCCTCGCTCGTACTTGTTAAGCCGAGATTGACCCGACCCATTTTTCTTCTTCGAGCGAAGACTTCCGAGCCGTCTTGTCGATTGTCGATTGGCCTTGATCATCTCTCGCGTTGATCGGTCGGGGGCTCTTCATGGAGTCATCGATCGATGTGCCTTGAAGGTGTTCGACGACTGACAGCATCTTCCTTCGATGCGGACGGCGGCGACAACATCAACCGCGACAGCATCCTTACGCGGGTTGTTCTTGTTGCTGAGGATTGTGTCCGATCACGCGGGACGGCAGCGACAGCATCAGCCGCAGGAGCACATCCTTACATGGTTTTTGTTGTTGTGGGATTGTGTCACGCTTTGATGCAGTGCGATCCGGCCACGGCCGCCACCCGCGGAATCAACCATCTTCCCGGCCGTGGCGGCAGCAACGGCATCATCGGGAGACAAATCCTTAGCTTGTTCTTGTTCTTTAGGGATTGTGTCCGTCTTTGATGTTTCAATCTCGGGAGCCGGTTCCACCGGGTCGTGGATTTCGTTAACAAGAGAGTTAACGATCTCTCTAGACCTCGGCGATGGCCACATCATCTCACGATGTCCTTGGCGACCATGACTGGCCATGTCGTCATCGGTAACGAGACTCGATGCATGACGATCCGCCACGTGATGGTTTTGCTAGTTGTTTTCATTGTCGACCGCGGTAGAGACGAGATTAGTTCTCCCTCTTTTCATGCAAGTCTCTCTTGAATGTGGCCGTCTTAGAATGACTCACTCGATGATGTCGTTGCTCGCGAATTCTGCGCCTCGCTCGTCCTGCAGCGCTCTGGGCTGTGTTTGGAGGGGCAGTGAAGTCCATTGCTGAATGTCCTTCCGGAGCCTCGACCACGAGCGATGTCGAGGAAACTTCGATCATCAATATCTCGCACGCCTGCGTAAGAGTCATGCAGTCCGACTATCTTCGCCTAAATGTCGACGGTACGCTTACTCGGATCGCAGGTATACGCCGCGTCGGGTGACCTCACGAGGCTATGTCACCGTCGTGGTAGGGCTTTTTGCAATCTGGCGTGGTGGGGAGGGCTTCCTCGGCGCCGAGGAATGCGTGCGTGCGTAGGGGTCGGGAAAGTGCGAGAACCTGGGTTGAGCTAGCGCATAGAAGCGTCGCTCTCATCTTGCCTTTGGGTAAGTGGTTCCGGAGACGAATAGCATCCCTCCGCTCGGTTGGCGACATATGTTCTTCTTCAAGACTCATGAAACAACTCAGGAAACTAACGTATGTAAACCGAACAATTTCAGTGAAATCGTTCGGTTTTAAACTATAACGACTAAAGTTAAACATAGTTTTTATATATTAAACATTATCGAATTTATTTAAGCGGAAAGCACGATGTTTAAACATCAAAGACTTATGTTAAACATCATGTCATGATTTATTACCTCTTTTCCTTCGAGCGACTGACAAGTTGGTTTTCTCTGCAGTCGCTTGCTGTTAACTACTTTTCACCGTAGCACGAGCATCCTTGGGATCTTCGCCGAGATCGGACTTTCTTTCCTGCTCCGTCGCACTCGTAGAAACCATACGCTAAGCCGACTCGAGCACCCTTAATATATCCCTATGTTGGTGCTCTTCCGTACGGCGTCTATCTTGCGCTCGAGCGGTCGCTGTGGAACGTCCTACAGCGCCCACTTGCTGCGTCGCCTGCGCCCATGCGTATCACCCTATGGCGGGTAGATCATCGACATAATCAGCGATCCAGCTTCGGAGCCGAGCATGATGATTTGGGAAGAGGACTGCACGCTGAGAGTACATCATCGTGAGTTTGACAAAATTTTTTCTTCTTCCCCTTCAGTCGAACAAGTTGGACAAGCGCGCTCTTGATGGAGTCTCGTGTCTCTCATGGGTTTTTGATAAATATCTACTGAACTCGATCGAGTTTTATTCTTCTTAAACACAATCGCGTCGCCGTCGTGGCGCAGGACCGAAGAACGAGGGACGCGTCTTCGAGGTCGCGAAACTGCGAGCAGGCTTCCCGATCCCGCAATTTATTGAATGCGGCATCGACCTTTCGCTAATAGAGAATCAAGAAGGGGCCCCTCTCTTGCAGATAGCTTCCACTCGATGTGAATCATGAGCAAACGGTGTCCTTCGTGATGATCTCCCACAGTGTCGAGGGTCGTAGTTATCTTTCGGTTCAAAGTTTAAGGTCTCCGCTCATCGGTGTCGAAATAGCATCGCCCGTTAACTAGGGTCGCCGACATAGTCAAAAAGCTCCCTGCAATAACAACACATTAAGTCGGAAATATAAGATTTTAAACGAGTAACATCTGCGTTGTTAAAGCTGGAGATATCATTTTTGTTAAGCAGAGAACTAGTTTATTAAAGCGAGACAACAATATTTAGCGAGCAGACAACATTTAAAGCAGTAACGTCTCATTTTGTTAGCGTAAACCTCATGTTTTTAAAACGCGAAACCATATCGAAATGAAAAGCTCAGACGTTATAAATATTACACAAATCATAACAATCGACTATTCCGATGAGCGTATGCTGCATCTAAAAGCGCCAAAACAACACAAAACTCCCAATGAGAAATCTCCATAGACTAACAAAACCCCAGTAGAAATCCCAGCGCGAGACTTGATATCTTCCAATAAAAACAAGATAGCACAAAACAAAACCCGAAAAATCTTTCTTTTGTAACGTAGCAGCTAACATAAAACCATACTCAATACCTTGGGTTTCAAGCGATGAAATGCCAACTCACTTTTGCGCTGCCTCCTTGAGATCTTTGGTGGAAAGAGAAAGCCAAGAATTACAGAGGTCGTGGCCCAGAGACAACTCGGAGACGACTTTGGAAATGGTCTAATCGAAGACTCTAGTTGAGAAAAATAACTATAAGGCTCTAGTAAATTCCTCCTTGGGGTTACCCACGGAAAACTTCTCCTCTCATGCCACGAAATGGTGCATGATCGCGACTCCCATCGAGGGCAGCATTTTTGTCCATAAAATTTTAAAATAACACCGTTGACATCCAGTTCACATGCTTTGGGGTTGAAAAGCATGGAAATTAAAAAGGGGTTTTTGGGGAGTCATAACTAGAGGGTATTTTTGGCAATAATGCAAACTTAGAGGGTGTTTTTGGCAATTTCCACTTTTTAAATTATGTTTTGTTCGAGTACACATTTAGCTAAAGGTTGGGAATATATATAGGGCCAAGATCTAAAATGAAATGTATTTAACGAATATTAATGAAAAAAAATTATAACTGTTAGTTTTTAAAATTTTAACTTGAAAATATTTAATTTACTTGACTATTATTACTTAAATTCGAGTTTGTTGAACTTTAAATAAAAGATTTTTAAAAATTAAAAAAAATATCATACACTCGCCTCATTATCTTAATCTAAACCCATCTAGTTTTGAGTTTGAGAGAGCATGAGAAGAAAGGGACGATATATTTTTTTTATGATTATTTGGATTTTGAGGAACAAAAAAATTTCAAAAGAACATCTTAACAAAGAAAGATTGATACAAAATATAGAAATCATTGAACTATAACACAATGCAAAATAAACGGTACGTAGAACCTTAAATCAAAATTACTATGTTAATATAATGTTTTTAAACGAAATTTAATCCACTTAGTTCACTTGCATAGCCTTGTCATGAGTTTCATGTGCTCGTTTGCTTGGTGGCACATGATAATGAAGGCTATGGTTGCAGTGTAAATCAATCATCTTGTCAATAGATTAGGATGAAGATTGTTCCCTCATAAGTCTTCACTTTGAATTGAATTTTTTTGGATGTTTTCCCTATTTGATGCCATGGATTAGGGCAAAGAATTAGGATAGAGACTTATAGTGAAGCGATTTTTCTTTTTCTTTTTTTAATAATTTGTATAATTTTGATGAAAATTATATCTCTATAATTTGTTTACATGAATCACTCTTTCAAATTATACCAGTTAAATTCTATTGTAAGAAATCTAATTCAACATATTATGATCCCCTGAATATTTTGTAATGTTAAAAATTTTCTTGTACTAATTAAATTATAATATATATATATATATAGGATCAAAATATAAAGAAAATGATTTGATATATAGATACAAAGTAACTTTTTAAAAAGAAAAGGTAAAAATAATAATAATAAAAAAGTACACCTATATTCATATTTTTATGAAATATAGGTTATTATATTTTTCACCAAATTTCGTGTGCTAATAATTTCGTTGGAGTTGATTAACTTGTATGTTTTAAGGGAATGTTTGTCGCAAATGGTTTAATTTAGAACTAACCGCCCTCAATTCAAAAGTGATTAATTTTTAGAGTGATTCAATATTACATCAAATTAAATAACTGGTGTTTGATCACAAGTGGAAAGCACAATCCTTGTAACATGAACATGTGGATTAGGAAATCCACATTAATTAAATTATTAGGGTTTCAAGGAAGTAGATAGAAACAAACAAGTTATTCATTGACTTTCGAGTTATGGAAACAAAAGTTTAAGGGTTATGCACTATCTTTGATGCTACCTAATGAGATTGATGATAATAAAATAATGCTCACCACGTAGACTTTGATTAGCTTTTAAGTATAGATTATGTTTTATAATATGGTTAAGGACAAAGAAGCCATGATGGTAGGAAACTGCCTCCTAAGTAATGTTATTGTTAAGGAAGTAATCCTAGTTTAAATATAATTAAAGAAGGCATAAAGTGAGTTCCTAACTATTAATTTAAGTGATACGAATCTTAGGATGATATGATCTAGTAGCTCATCTTGTACTCAAATTGGCATAATTAAACATTGTTTTATACTTAATCACTCCATTGATTGTGAAATTAATGATTTTTAAATAGTCTCTTAAGGTTGGATAGTGATCCTGATTTCTACGTATGTTATTTTTTTTTTCTTTGACTCATATGTTTCTTGAGAGGTACGGGTTCTAAATTACTTCGAGATAAAATACTAAGAGCTTTATAAAAAATAAATCTCTTTCTATAAATACTTTTTATACATATAAAAATTTGACCTCAAAATTACTTGTTTGAGTTTTCAATCCAAACTTTTACTATTTAAATTAGATGTGCATAGAGAAGCTTCTTAATATAATTATTGTCTTAATTAGTTCTCTACTTAAAATTAAAATTAGGTAGGAATTTGATTGATTCTAGTAGATCAGCAAATGAGAACAAGTCTAAGCTCTTGGTAAAAACATAATATTTTGAAAATTATTGAAAATTTCTGTTAATATATATATATATATATATATATATACATATTGAGTGTGAGAAGGGGAAGACACAATGGCCCCCAAAGATCTAATCCAAGATCACACAATCTTATCATCAGAACAACATTGTCCTCTTCTTGTCCTTTCTTTAACTCAGCTGTTAATCATCTTCTTCTACCTTTCATTATTACATTTATTTATTTTTAATTTAATTTTTTTTAAAAAAATAGACTGAACCCCTCAATTTTTAAGTACTCTCTATATTTTCTTGCTCCAAAAAAACAAAAAACATATAAACACAAATAACAAAAAGGAAAAATTAAACACAAGAAACATACGAACAAGATAGATCTTAGATACACCAGCTCTCTCTAATTTCTCCGTACATCTTCTCTCAATTTTTTCCCAGAAAAATATTAAAATAAAAACTTATAAAAAAGTAATACTAATACAAAATCACTGATACAAACCCATATATCCATCATCCAAAAAAAAAAAACCGATGAGTTTAAAAAAAAAATCAAGAATAGAAAATACAAACTATAGTAAATGAAGTACTTAGAAAAAAAAACAACTTCAAGAACCAGCAGGAGCAAGGCTAAGATGAAGATCCAAACCAAGAACATCATCAACGCCGGAACGCTGTTGCTTCCCTCCACCACCACCTTCTCCGGCGCCGGCCAAAGAATAACTCGGCGCCACCATCCCCTCCGGCGAGCTAACAACACAACCGTGATGCATTCTAAACGGCAAAGCAGGCGCCATCCTTGAATAGTAAACCCAGTTAGTGACCGGTTGTGCCGGCACCGTGCCCGGCCAAGTGTTACGTGGATAGACAATAGTGGCCGGCGTGCTTCGGTGCATCTGTGAGCGCTTGAGCTGTTGCCTTTCTTTCTTGTGCGCGTTCTGGTGCCCACCCAACGCTTGAGAGTTGGCAAACTCTCTACAACAGTACTGACACTCGTACTTCTTTCCATCAGTACTGTTCATCGCCGGCGTTGCATGCTCTTCTACATCTTCAGACACACTGAACCCAAAGATCTTCAGCCTTGAGTTGTTGTTGTTGTTGTTGTTGTTGTTGTTCTTGGTTTGGATCTGGATTCCTTCCATCTTTTATTATAAGGTCACTTGCTGGCAAGATAAAGAGAGATGGAGTGGTTGAGAAGGAGATGGAGAAGTGAAGTGCATGTGGTTTCATTTCATTGTGTCATTCTGTGCTCTATTTATATGTCAAACAGGTACATTTGTTAGAGACGTATGTGAATAAGATGCATGATTTTATTATATTTAGACACAGAGACGGCAGGGAATGGCATGGACGGTAGTTTGTCTTTGTTTATATATATATGTACATATAGGACAATAGTGAGTCAGTTTTGGCTAGTGTTACTGTTCTTCTTTGATATTGTTTTTTTATGTTGTTTTTTGGAAGGAGTACTGCTTGGAAGTAATGCATTCTTTGAGTTAAATGTACCATACCACCCAACAATGAAGCATTGAAATGTTTATTCAATGAGTTTTGAGTTTTTCTTTCTTCCTACCTACCTACCTTGATTTTTAATTTCTCTTAACTCTAATTAACCACTGTACTTGAATCAAATTAAGATGAGAAGAAGATATATACCATCTATATTTTTCATCTATGTTTTGTTTCACGATTTAAGGGGAAAAAATCGATATCATGCTTTTGTTGTTATTTGTGTTCATTATGTTATTATTAGTCAATTAATTGGGTGATTGAAACTGATTGAATTCCAATCTAAGCTATTTTCCATGGTTTCCTTAATTTTCACATTTGTGTACCTCTTATATATCTATAAATAATTGTGTTGCATTAATTGAATCTCTAAAACTTAATCATTCATAAAATCGTATTCTATTGTACCATAGCATATATATATATATATCATGACAATGCCCAACAATTAATTTGCTCGTGTTCTGTGTACTAATAGTGAGTAGCATATAAGAATTACAATTATTGATCATAAATTGACTTTGATTAAACTCACAATTCAAATGAACAAAGTACATGTATTACAATTACTAGATAGTCTAAATTATTTTTATTTGAATAAATATACACCAATACCAATTCATACAACATAGATAAAAGATTAACTTATAATTGGTGTTGGTGATTAGTCCAAATTAAAAGGTTATTTAATTTTTAACACAAAGCACACGCAACCATAGAAGAAAGAAAACTTACAATAGAGTGTTATACCACTTTAATGCATGAGATAAGCCGTGTTTTATAAACTTATGACGTCCTTAAAAAACATAGCAAATCTAATAATAGAGATTGCAAACCCAACTTTCAAGTTTTGCATTGCTAGAAAGAAAGGAATGAGTGAAACAAGTGTTCAAGTCTCACAAACTTCCCTTTCATATTATAGATGAAGTATAAAGCTAGACACTGAACTAATAATGCTCTAAATATCATTAAAATATTAATTAATTAAAAATGAAGTTATTTAATTATTGTGTTGCATGATTAGTTAAAAGACTAGATCAGAACAAAGGTTAGGAGTTCACATCTTTTTAATGTGATTTCCTCTTACTTTAGAGAAAGAATATTTGAAACTTTATAAAACCACATCTTGCACACCAAAGTCTTCTCCCAACCTCCAAACAAGGTCCCCCTTGTCCCCTCCCTTTTTCTTCTTTTCCTTGTTTGTTCTTAGTCCTTGACCTTTTCTGCTACCTTTCATCACTTGTTAATTCAAACATTTTGTTTAGCATATATATATATATATCAAACCCAATTATCAAGTCAAGGTTCCACAACCTCAATCTTGTTAATTAAGTTGAAGCCTAATTAATTAACTTATGTTCTAAATGTAGACTAATAATTAATTAATTAAAATTCTATATTAAAATAATTAAGAACATTCATGTTTTTTTCTAAGCAAGATTCAAATGAACATTGATCAAAACATATTTGATCAATATATATATATATATATATATTTATATTTATATTTTTATCATCCAACCAAACCTAATTCCTAACACTTGACTTGACACTTAAAAACTGTTATATATTTTTACTCTTATTAATTTCATATAATAGAGTAGGAAACCTATCCATTCTGAACAAGTCTTCTCCACCATGAATTTTTTCCATGGTTGGTCCCTCCTCCTCCAAGAAATTAACAAGTTGAAGTGAGAACAGTCATATTAATTGTCCTTGGATTCCCAATACCTTTTCCCTACCAAATTCTTCAATAAATCAAACACATTAATGTAGTTATGTAGGTCCTCCTTCTCCTCTATCTCTCTCTCACTCATGATGCAATGTCCTTAATTTCCATTCATGTTCCTAAAGTCTATTAAAGCCATATCTAACAAGACCCTGAGAAAAACATGCATGCATGATGAATGCTTTGAAAGGAAGGACATGGGAAGGAGAGAGAGTATAGCTAGCTAGACACATAAAATAATAACAACATTATGTCTATCTATACTACAGTGATATCTATCATACCAACAAAGCACATGGATTTTCCCCTTGATCTATGGAAGCATATGAATGAATGGGCAACAAGTGGTGTCCCACATTTGTCTTCAAAACCATATGCATCTAAGCCACACATTCCACTTCATCCATCCTTCTTAATTCTCAAACTCTTTTGAAGTCTATCTACCTATCTCTGTATCAATATCTATCAATCTTTCCTTCAAGTGGAGCCCCTCATGTACTCTATCTACCTCTCCTTTTGTTCCTTTTTTCCTCCTTTAAACCAATCAAACCTCAAAGCATGTACCTAGGATTGTTAGTGAAGTCAATGAAACCATCCTTCATGTCACCTCTCTATCTTTCTTTTGTCATTAATTTATCAAGTTGTATTAGTTACATGAGCTCAATCCAACCTAAAAGTGGAATTATCACCTTTAATACGCCTTTTTGACACGTGTTTAGGAGACTTGATAACACTTAATGAAAAGAAAAACACAAGAAAACTATATACATATTTATATATATAAGTACTCATATTGATGTTTATTTAATTTGTGAAAGTTTTGGTTGATGTTATTGATTGTAAATGGAAAGGATGCCTTACCGACACTCAAAGATTGCCAAATCTAAAATGAGCCCCACCAAGTTGTCACCTCGAAGAAAAAATTAACCATGATGAGTTCATCCATCTAATCTTAATTCTGAATAGAATCCATTCCCATCATCTTAGTTTCAATTTCTTTTTCAACCATAGCTTTGGATGCCACTAGTTTTGAGTCCCTTGTGTTTCATTAATTACTAATATATATATATATATATATATATTCATAACATATATGTTGGAACTGCAAGCAATGTGTTAATTAATTAATTAATTTTTTTTATAAAAGTCCTTTATACTTTTAAAAAAATCTTGAGTTTGAGTGGATTTCGCTTCACTTAAAGTCTATATTAAGTGATTCTCATTTCCTTCTTTAATACAATAAAAAAAACTTCAATAATTCTCTAGAAGATGTCTCTAACTAGTTTGAGATGAATGAGACTTGTTCCTTTATCCCTTTTTTTTTTGTGTGTGTGTGTGTATTTTTTCAAAGTGTTTGAATTGGTACGTCTTTTCTAAAAAGAAAAGAGTTTAATGAAAGTTCATGAATGAGATGCCTTTTGTATTAAACTATAAACAACTCTTTTGATCTTTGGAGCACCTGAAGAAGACTTTGTAATAAAAAGGCGATGCATGCATTGACCATAAACTACAAACAAAGTGTTGTGAATTAATTATTATTAGATTATGTGTATCAGCAAAGGATGTATTAAATTAGTGGCTTTAGTTTTATTAGGTAATGAGAGAATTGTGTGGAGGTGTTCATGCTTGTTAGAAATTCTTTGAATGATGCAATCATCATTAAATTGTTCAAAGTGTTTGCTTGGAAAGAAATTAGCTACAAAGAAAAGTCTCATCCATGTGGAGGGAAAAAATTAATCAAAGTATGATGCAGAAAAGGGTTAACTCTTAATCCTTATAAAATACAACCAATAATTTTAATTATTCTTAAAAAATAAATGGGTTTGGATTTTATAACATGATAAGATCAAGTTGTTGACCACACCTTGTTGTTTGGTCTGGTGATATATGAATATAAAATTGAAAAAATTATTAATAATTATGGTTCAAAATAAAAACATTCGTTAGATATTAAACTTCACCGATAGCTTACACTGCCAATACGTCCAGACTGTCGTTGTGAGAGTGTTCATTTTGGAATGATTTTGAGATCGAACTCAAAGCTAAATCAAAATAAGGTTACTCAGTGTTTATTAAAGCCTTGCTCCATTGTCTCTGCCAGTCTTTAGCTTACAAGTGTTTACTGCTACATGCTCCCACGACATCACTTAACAAGTGTTTGTCACATTTCATAAAAAAAAAGTTTAAACTTATAAAATAATTATAAATATTTAATTTATATTAGTAAATTTGTATGGATGGATGACACAAAATGGCTTTTCCTAGACATTGATATAAAATATTATAATGTATTTATTTATTAAATTGGTTGTGTTTAATTGGGTATCAACTTGTAACATCAATAAAAAAATAAATAAATATGACTAATTAATTAACTCCATCAAAACCGAATATGCATTACTACTTTATATATCTTTGTATTAAATATGCATTACTTACTAACCATTAATCAACATAGCCTTTGTAAATTGCTTGAACTTCACATTAAAAAAATATTTTATATATAGTATACTTAATTGCTGGTCTTGCAAGGCAATGTCTACTTCATCTACGTCAACAAGAAGAATGACATTTAGTGCCATGTTTTTTTAAAGCCAAAAATGACTAGTTTTTAAGATCATTGAGTGGTTAAAAATGAAGGAATGGCCTTTCTTTAAAAGTTCATTTTTGTTGTGATGATGGTTTGTGTTTCTTTATCAATGCCTTGTTTATGCTTCCGCAAGGTTGACCTTTTATGAAGAACCAATTGTTATTTGATTTTGTTTTAATAAATATTAGTACTTCATCATTTAAACGATATACCGATAAAATTATTAAATAATATTTTTATTAATTTCTCATCCTCAAACAAAAAAAAATTATTTGAAAATAACAATAGAGGAAAGGACACATGTCTCAAATCATGCAATTTGAATAAGTAAAATATTAAATTACTAATATTAATATTAAAAATTACATTACTACAGTAATATCAGATTTAATTTATAAAAGATCCGGGATTCAGTATTAATCTCTACTTAAATAGATCAATATTAAAAATACTAATTAAAATTAATACATAATTGTAATGATAAAAATTTGAACCACGGTAGTTGATTTAAATTCAAATCTAAATTAATTTTATCTCAAAATCAATCAAATTAAATTGTAAATCAGTAATCATCATATGGGATAACACAAACGAATACTGCTTACCCAGGCATTTGTGCTATAGCCCATCACCAATGTATAATTTCACAGGGCTTGAGCTTGACAAGCATGATAGCAAAGTTTCAAACCCAAAAAATCGATAACATCGCAACCCGTTATGCTACAAATATTTATATTTATACCTATTATTATTATTATTATTATTATTATTATTATTATTATTATTATTATTATTATTATTATAGCTGGTTCAAAACTAAGTTCAGTAAAAGATAACAATCTTGCATTATTTACACATATTACACATATTACAGAGAAATGTGCATGCTATTGCTGCCTTCGTCACAGGACACTTCCAAGAATTACCTGCAAGCTGTTGCAGGATATTCACGGATAATGAGAAAACAGGGATAGAAACTCAGAGGAAGAGGAAAGGAGGAGAAGGGGATGATGATAAGAAGAGGAAGAAGATGAGAGAATGAGAGGAATTCTAGCTCAAGATGTCAGTCATTCACGTTCTCCTTTTATTATGGGGTTGTTTAGTTGTCATATTTCAAATTATAGTATAAGTCAAATCACATTGAAATTACTGTATTTTAACTTACATTATGGTTGTTTGGTTGCCTGTAAATGAAAATCATGCATTTATTTTTCAAGTGTTTTGTTTGATGTAAATTGTGGGTTAAAATCGACGTGTAAAATGAGTAGTGAGATTACCTTTTTTAAAAAAATTTATATTTTATAATTTTCTTTAATGTTTCATTAAAAAAAATTTTATTTATTTAAGCTAATGTATTTTATTTATTTAGAACAATACTACAATACTAAACAAGGAATCAGAACAACATAGGATTGACAGATAAACCATTACCGTCTTCTCACGAGCTCCAAGATCAATATGGTATCCTCGGTGAGGGAGATGGAAGGGATCTGCCTTCTGTGGATAATCAAAGAGAAACACAGAGAAACATGAGAGATTGGATTCATTGATCAACAGAGATTGGGAAAAAAAAACAAGAGAACAGTGATATTACTTGCAAGCGAGAGCTGAATCCGAAGAAGAGGGCAAAGCTTCTTTGTCGGAAACTTGGTCGGAGATCGGGTGAAGGAGCGACGACAAGACAGCAAGAGCTCGGCCGGTGATAACTTGAGCAGAGGGAGAAGAGATTGTAGGAGAGGGAATAGGTCGTCTGTTTGGCCCGTAATGACTAGAGTCGATATAAGAGAGGGCGTTACTTTATTCCAACCCAAATGCTGAATTTTGACTTACAGCCAAATTGGTCGTAAGTCCAAATGTAGCAAAACACCGAAAATCCGCAATTTAATTCACTGCATATATCCTTTCACAGCAAACCAAACGTCCCATGTTGGTATTTAACTTGTAAATCAAATTACATCACACTTACTTACGGATAACCAAGCAACCCCTATATAGAAAATCATTACAAATTGTAACCATCTTCCTCTGGCATTCTAACAAACACTACCTATGCTAGAACACAATGATTCCATTTGTAACAATCTTGTAACAACTTGATTACAGAAATTACAATTGCTTAGTTACTCTAATGATTAATAATTGGTAGTAATTATTTCATCACGAAATCATCAAATTTGTTGCGGATTCTTCCTTGATTTCCTCTTGAGCTTCGCCTAAGAATGTTGTCGTCTTGTTGTTGTTCATTGTCCACAACAATGGCTCCCCCTTTTAAAGTTTCCTTGTCCTCAAGGATGAATTATGGAAATGTTGCTTGATAATCTTCAGCATCTTCCTATGTAGCATCCTTATCTGTCTGTCTTTTCCATTGTATTAGCACTTCAGCAAAGTTTCGCCCAAGCTTCAGCATTTTTCTGCATGTCAATATTATTTCTAGTACCCTCAATGAATGCTGATAGAGGAATTCATATGGTAAAAACCGAGATTCAGCACACGGCGTCCCCCACAAACCGCTTAAATTTAGTAACATGGAAAACATTATGAAGCTTGGACGTTGTAGGTAATTCCGACCAATAGGCGACTGCTCCTATCTTTTCAGTTATCTGGAATGGCCCATAAAAGCGTCGAGCTAGTTTATGTGAATTCCTTTGCACCAAAGAGACTTGCCTAAATGATTGAAGCTTTAATAACACCCAATATCCACTCTGAAATTGGATATCTATTCTTTTCGAGTTCACTTGATTACACATCTGTACATGTGCTCATTTCAAATTCTCATGCAGGTTGAAGATGAGCTCTGTGAGAGCAGAGAGTATCTCATCCACTGCTGCTACCGGTGAGGAACCAGCTAGATAATCTTGCAATATCGGAGGAGCTCTGCCGAGCACGGCCTCATAAGGTGTCATTTTGATGGCCAAATTAAAAGCTGTGTTGTAGTGCCATTCATTCCGGGGCAAATACTTGACCTACTATCGAGGATGATCGGAGGTAAAACACCGCAAGTAGTCCTCGAGATACCTATTCAAGACCTCAATTTGGTCGTCAGTTTGAGGATGATAGGCGCTACTATGGGCCAACATAGTCCCCTGAAGTTTGAATATCTCCCTCCAAAAATTACCAATAAAGGTTGGATCCCGATCGGAGATAATTTGCAATGGCGGGCCATGTAACTTCACTTTAAGAGTTAAGATTTTTAGTGACAACTTTGTTGTGCCACTCGGTTATTTTGCCACAAATATTATGTTTTTTTGTGTCAAAAAATGAAACAGAAACTATTGTTTAACTTAATTGTGATAACTTATTTTTTTGTCACTATTATAGTGATAATTGTGGCAATTTAGTATATGTCACAATTACATTGTCACTATTAATATATTAACAGTGACAAAATTTCTTTTGTGTCCAATGTTCATTACTAAAAGCATTCAACATTTTACGTCAAAAATTTCTTGATGAGAATGATGTGTAATTGTGACAAGAATTATTGTTGTCATTATAATTTTTTAATTATTGTGACGAAAGTATTCTCCATCACTCAATATATATTTTTTATTACAATAATTTTGTCAAAAAAAATTCAACCATTTAGTGTCCACTAAATATTGCCACAAAAATTAAATTTTTTAACCATATTATGGTTTTTTAATGCTAAAAACGTTAGCTGACACAATAGTTTGCATTAGTTGTGACATCTAATTATTTAGTCACTATTATAATTTCAATTGTGACAATTTAGTATCCATCACAATTATACATCTTATCTTTTGTGTCGATAATTTTGGATGCAAATTCAAATACGTTATATATATAATTGTAAAATTATATTATTAATAAAATATTAAAAACTCTATTTTTTTCCCTACCCAATCTCAAATAATTATAGATAAAATTTGAAAGGTTTTTAAAATTAAAATTTAACATGATTTTATCAAACAATTATTATTTATAAATACTTCAAAAGTAACCTATTAGATACTAAAAAATTTTGTTCTATTAAGCCAAAATATTAACCTATTAAAATATTTAAAAGTAACTATGCCCAAATACTCAATCATCATCAACGCATTGGTGTAGCCCCCGTATCTACAATGCAAAGAAAAATATTCCATATATACATAATCATTTACCAAATAAACAACTATTTTTCACATAAAAATACCAAAATTAACCAAAAAAAAATATATTAAAAAAAGTATAAATATAGGCCTGGCTTTCTCCAATCTAGTTTTAATACACCAAGTAAATTATGCTTGTACTACCAAAATTACGACATCATGAATTTTTTTGTAACTATCAATCATTTTGTCACAAATATAAAGTTTTTTATGATAAAAAAAATTAATTAACACTATTGTTTAAGTTAATTGTGATGATTTTTTGTCACTAAAACTATTATATTTGTGATGATTTAAGATCTCTCACAATTACGTTATCACTATTAATATACCTATAGTGTTGTAAATAATATTTTCATTTGTTGTGATGAAAGTGTTCTTCGCCAATAGTCATTTTATTTTTTTTGCGATCACATTTTTTGTCACAAAAAAATTCAACTATTAATATCTATTAAATATTGTCACAAAAAAATCTAAAGTATGTTTAACATATTTTAGAATCAAATTCGATATGTGTGTCTATATATATATATATATATAAACGTTTTCTAAAAGAAAACCTATTCAAATTTTAAAAGAAAAATTATTCAAATTTTAAAAATATGAGGTAAAAATCAATGTAAAAAAATATTCTCCGAATTCATTGTTTTGCAAGTTATTATTGTTTACCCAATCCTCAAAATTGATATTTTAAATGATTGGAAACAAGTTTTTAATTTAGATTATACCTAAGATTTATAGTATTAGAGAAAGATTTTAAAAATTGAAATTAAATAGGATTTACAAAATCTCACAAAACAAAATATAGATAATATAATTTTAAAAAAAAATTAAAATTTAAAAAGATATATATCCTCAATGAATTTAACGTATAAAAAGAGTGATGCCTCTAGTAATTATGCGCCTATAGAGATCGATGGCACGAGTTCGGCTTCATGTGATTCGGAGAATTAAAGTGGCTCAACTAGCCCTTGATGTAAAGGTGCGTGTTATTTATGGCTACAAAATTTGCTTGTTTCTTTTATTTTCTTAAATTTTTTATTGCATATTTTATGCAATGGATATGAAATAATTATTTTTTTTGTTTTGTCTTTTTTAATCTTCAAAGTTAAGTTTATTGAATTTTTTTCAATGATGATTGTTTGTTAGTGTTTCTTTTTGGTATAATCACCAAAATAGTTTTTGTATTTTTCTCTCTCTTACTTTTTGGTTCCTCAACTCCGAAATGCTCCCGACTAGTCCTTTTACTTTTAAAAATGTGCCTACTTAGTTAAAGATACTCCAAACTAGTCCCTCTACTTTTAAAATAGGCACATTTTTAAAAGTAGAGAGACTAGTCGGAGCATTTCTGAGTAGAGGGACCAAAAGGGAAGAGAGAGAAAAGTAGAGGGACCAATTAAGGTATAATACCTTTCTTTTTCGATACTTTGAATCTTAGGTTCAGGTTCATCATAAGAATATGTTATTTAGATTTTGATTATGTGATTTTCCTTTTTTTTATGATTTTTTATCTATTAAAATTCACAAAAGCCAAATGCGATATGGAACTTGTCTCAATTGCGAAGAAAATAATGATATGAAAGTTGTAATTAAATTAGAATTTTTCAATTTTTAAAATTATTTCATTAGATTTTTTTTTAAAAATGTGCCGAATAAGCATCAAGGAAAGGGAATAACATTAAAATAACAAGAAAAGAGTCAAATTCTAGCAGAAGTTGAGTTTGAAAAGTAAAAAAGAAGATTCAAATGCATAAAGGAGTACTTCATTTCCAAATTTAGGATAATTTTATAATCTTTTTTTCTTTTTCTAAAAGGATAATTTTATAATTATATTTTGGATATTAAAATTTCCAATTTTATATATTCAAAATTTGAATCTTGTATATTTTTTATGATATTTATTTATTTATTTATTTAAATATAATATTAAATACTATATTTGCTCGTGTGACAATATTTTTGCTACTAAAAATTTGTGTTGAAAAAAGTATCTAAAATATAATTTATATTTATCACAGATAATTAATTATATTAATGAAAAAAATTAGCGTAACATAAATTTTGTTTTAGTGACAATATTATTTTTAAATTAATAATTTTATTTGTGACAATATAAACACATAATAATATCTCAAAGTAAAATTAGTGACGAAGTATTGGCCACAAATAAAAAAATTACTTTTGACAAAAACATTTTGTCATTATTGAATTTTTCGGAATCAACAATTTTGTCACAATAAAATAGATTATTGTGACGGCTTCTTCGTCACAATTTAGCATTTTTCTTGAGTCAACAAAATAAACACAACTAAACAAATTATTGTGAGCATTTTATTTGTCACGATTATATATTTTTTTTTGTATCAACAAAATTGACATAAATAAATAAGGTTATTGTAGCCACATTATTTTGTCAGGAGGTATTTGTGACGGGAGATGACGACTTCTAAAATTTGCTACTATTACTAATTGTAACTAAAATTATTGCTTTTAGTGATAACTTTTGTTATCACTAAAAATATAATTTTTTGTAGTGTTTAATCACATCTCTCACCATAATATCAGATACTTGAAGTGCTATAAAATTGGAATTCAATGCTAAGAAATGGCCATGTTCGGATAATCGATAAATCACCACCATGATCGTCGTCTTTCCTTCTGATGGTTGTAAACTCATAATGTAATCCATTGACACCGAATGCCAAATCTTTTCCGGAATTGGAAGCGATTGTAGTAATCCTTGAGGTGCATGATTACTGCTTTAGTTGCTTGACATATGCTGCATTTGGATATATACTCCCTTACCTATCGTTTGATGTCTAGAGAATAGAAGACGCTTGCCAGTTGGGTTAGTGTTCTTTATATTCCAGTGTGACCTCCTGTTGGAGTTAAAGGTAACTCTACTATGAGGAGTGGTTGCAAAGTAGAGTTCGCCGGAATCCATACACGTCCTTTAAATAGCAACAATCCTTCCCAAATCACAATATTGGGATGTTGATCTGGGTCGAGCAAGGACATTGTATCAGTGTGTATACTGTAAGATTTTCTGACTGGTTCCCCTAACAAGGGTTGTGGGTTTGTCTCTGAAAATAGAACATGGCACGATATTTTGTTTATTCGAGACAGGGCATCGACCAGTCCGTTAAAGATGCCCGATTTATAATCAATGTCGAAGTCATATATATCCCACCAGCTTGTAAAGCCAACGTTGTTGCTTCGGTGTCTGAATTGTTTTATACAATAGGGATCTTAGGCTCTAGTGATCAATCTGGATTGTAAAGTTGCGGCCTAACAAGTATTGGCGCTATTTATTTAAAGCTTCGGTGATGGTGAACATCTCCCTGGCGTACGTTGAAGCCGCCTGGAGTCGCAGAGCCATTTGTTTGCTAAAATATGCTATTGGATGCCCTCACTAAAGCAAGATAGCGCTAATTCCAGTGTCGGAAGCATCCGCTTGGACGATGAACGGAATGGAGAAATCATGCAGCTATAGTAATATGGGTGTTTGAGTTAGAGCGTTCTTAAGCTTGTGACAGGCCTGACTAGCCATCGGCGTCCCTATGAAGGCATCTTTCCATAGAAGATCAGTTAAAGGAGCTGCCAATTTGGAATACTTGACGGAATTTATAACTAGCCAATCCCGGATCACCTGAATCTTGCCTGGGTCAACGGTGACTCCTTTTCCCGGGATAACATGACAAAGGTAACCTATAGTTGTGTAGCCAAATTAGCATTTTGATAATTTGGCTAGTAACAGGTGAGACCGGAGTTTGGTGACCACCTCGCGGAGGTGGAGCAAATGAGAATAATAATCCAAGTTGTAGATGAGGATATCGTCAAAGAATATAAGTATGAATTTGAAAAGAACTTGCCTGAATGTCGAATTCATAAATTAGTGGAAGGTTGACGGAGCATTCGTTAAGCCGAATAGTATAACATAGAACTCGAAATGGCCGTCTTGAGTTCAGAACACCGTCTTTTCCATGTCACCGGGGTGAATTCAAACTTGGTGATATCCGGCACTAAGGTCTAGTTTAGAAAAGATCTTAGCGCCTGCGACTTCATCAAGTATCTCCTCCACCGTGGGAATTGGAAAATGATCCTTTACGGCCACTGCGTTCAAAGCTTGGTAGTTAGCGCAAAAGCGCCAGGTGCCATCCTTCTTCTTTAATAGGAAGTACTGTGATGAAAAAGGGCTATTGCTCGGCCGAACGATATCTTCAAAGAGCATCTCTCCGATGAACTTTTCTATTTCGAACTTCTGGAAATATGGATACCGGTACAATCTGACATTTACAAGGATGGTGATGGGAAGTAATGGATTTCGGTGGCGTGCTCTCTGGCTGGCAGTAGGCCGGTTGGACCAGTATAGATGTCATTGTAGTCACCGAGAATGGCATTGAGGCCTTTGAGGAAGACCACAAGTGTATTGGGTGCAAACTTTGGGTTTCAAGCCACTGTCAATTGATTTAATCATAAGTTGATAAAATTAAGCTGTGTCAATACCTGATTTCCTGAATAAAGCTAGTCGTGTTGCATCATATTGAATTGCATATAGCTCATGCAATAAAATTTGTTAACCCAAATAATCGAACTCCATCCATAATTGATTGTAGTCAAACAGGATTGGGCTAATTTGACTCATTCATTGCACCCCTAGCATAATATCCGCTCTATATATGGCCAACAAGATCAAGTCCACATTAAACGTGGCTTCACCCATCTTCAATAGGACTTTAGTGCACTCCCGGCCGCACTTGCGAGTGTCACCATTACCAATGGTAACTCGTAAATGGGTCGATAGTTGAACCACCAGGTTCAGGTGAGCGGCTAACTTTGTCTGGACGAAGTTATTCATGGATCCTTTGTGAATTCAGACTCATAGTTGAAGCAAAGTCCCTTCTCTCGCCGAGCCTCCATTTCAGATGGAGTGAGATGTTTAATCTACTAAGAAACAGGGCGATGCACCGCCTCGTGAGCGCCAGCGGTGGTCGCTAGATGGCAACGGTCGGGGCTCAGTGCATATACCCATACCCGATCTGCACTGATACCCCACCAGATACCCCAGCCCGAACTCAACCCGACGTGCTTTTAAAAACCCAAACCCGCACTCTCGACCGACGTGAATCGGCATCCGTGAGTATACCCGCCCCGCCCCATATTAAAAAATTAATAAAAATATATTATTTTTTATAAAAATAACTTAAAAGTAATTATAATTTTTTTATAAAATAAAATTATTATAAAATTACAAGACCAAACAAAGAGGAAAAATAAAAAATTCTAAATTGTTAAGTTGTAGAACATATTAGTATATATATGTATATATATAGATATATATATTATATAAATATTTAGTAATTTTTAATTTTGAGTCGGATGCAGTTCGTGCAGATCGGAGTATTGAATTCTCATACACCCGCACTCCGCACCCGTTTGCATACAAGTCGGGTTTTACCCAAACCCGATCCGAAACCCGGTCAAATCGGGTTTTACCCGTCAAACTCGGGTCGGGTCGGGTCGGGTATGGGTATTATTGCCATCTCTAGTGGTCGCAGAAACAGTGGTTGACTAACGGGCGAGAATGCTGTGCTACATTTGTCTTCTACGAGCTTGACCATACCGATGGCATCGTGAAGGTTTTGCAGTTTCAGCAAGCACAGCTCTTTCTTGATTTCTTCCTTTAGACCAAAAGAAAGCAATTCATTAAGCTTATGGGATGCAATCTGGTGGCCCGAGTAGAGAAACACTCAAAGTCATTGAGGAACACTGCCACGGTGGTCATTTGTTTCAGCTTAAAGAGAAAGGCTTCATGATTCACATATGATGAAGGTCTAAATCGCAATTCAAGCTTTCGAACAAAATTGTCATAGTGTGCGAGTTGATCAGTGATATGAAGCCACTAGAACCACTGCCGTGCGAAGCCAGCCATGTAGAAAATAGTCATGGTGACTCGTTGGTCATCTAGAATCTGGTGGAACATGAAGAAATGATTGATCTCAAACAACCACCCCATAACGTTCTCACCGGAGAAAAAAAGGACCTCAATTTTTGGCAAATGGGGAGTTGGGACAGATAAGTTGGAGTGGAGAGATGGTGGTGTCAATGGAGAGGAATGATGTACGAGAGGCGAAGTGTTTGATTGAGGAAATGGAAGTAATGGGGGTTGGGGTGATGGGTATGGAGATGAAGCCTTGTCAAGTTACTATAATTTCACCATCATCTCTGTGATGACCTTCTACTGGGCAGCAAGAGAACTGGGTAGAATGTGAAAGGATTTAGGGTGACTTTTCCGCATGAGCTCAAAGGATTCCGAATGGTTTTGAACTGTGGAACAGAGAAAGTCGATCTTGGCAAAGATGGAGTTGTGAAGGGTGAGCTGATCGTCCATTGAAGACAACTGCTTATCAAATGTGTGCACTCAAGTTACCATGCCGTCGATCATGAAGGCAATGTAAGCACCAAAATTATTGCAAGATATTCACAGATAATGAGAAAACAGGGATAGATACTCAAAGGAAGAGGAAAGGAAGTGAAGGGAAAGAGGATAAGAAAAGGAAGAAGACGTGAGAATGAGATAAATTCAGGCTTAAGATACTAATTTTTCAAGTTCTCCTTTCATTATATAGCAAATCATTTTGTAAATAAATCATTACAAATTGTAACCAACTTCTTCTCTGGCATTCTAACAAACACTACTTATGCCAGGACACAATGATTCCATTTGTAATAAACTTGTAACAACTTGATTACAGAAATTACAATAGCTTAATTACTCTAATGATTAATAATTAGCAGTAATTACTTCATCAGAAAATCATCAAATTTGTTGCTGATTCTCCTTGATTTCCTTTTGAGCTTCGCCTGAGAATGTTGTCGCCTTGCTGCTGTTTATTATGGCATTCTTTTACTGTATTTCCTGCAACACAAGCATTACTCCCTCTCAAGTTTCCAACCCATTATCCGCTATTATTTTCTTATGCTTTTACTTTTCACTATTGCAAAAGACAACAATTATTAGGGTTTTTTTAATTTATATTTCCTTCTTCCTGTTATAAATACCCACCATTTTAATAAATATAAATAATTAAAATTAAAATTTTGATAAATATTTAACTTACTTTTTATTTTTTACGCATTTCTAAAAATAATGTATTTGAATAAATTAATAAAATTTAATTTAAAAATTAGCCTTTACATTAACTATTTGCATAGGTAATTTGAAAAGTCAAAACCTTTTAAAAATGAACACTCAGGGGTGTTTGGTCTTGGGATTGAGATAGTAATAAGACACAGTAATTTATTTTACCCCTTGCAGCTTGCAGCCTTGCACGCAATGGGAACACTATCAATACTTGCATCGTAGAAGTTCAACAGTTATAAACCAACAATTCCAAGTTTTTTCAGTACTGGTGAAACAAAGCCAATATGTTTGTAGATATTATTCAAATCACACAACACAACCAGAAAAGAAAAGAATAAAACAGAAGCCCCCACTTATTTACTAGTAAATGTTATGCAGGGTTAAAAGGTGATGCATTCGCAATGCAATAGTACTGGTGACTTGGCTCATTCTTCATCATAGTTGCGGTGGTGGTGGCCGTGCTTGTGATGCCCATGCTTCTTTCGTCCATCCTCATCATCAGATCCATCACCCTGCAAATTAATCAAAATAGTGAGAGATAATATCACTAGATGCATTACAGAACATATCAGCTACATAATGGATGTTCAGAAATGCAAAAACTCATACAATCAGACAAAGAAAAGAGGGAATGTATCAAACTTCTTCAGTTGCATAATCCTTCAATTTATGGCTCATAATTTATGGAAAAACAAAGTCATAAAAGCTCTCGGAATAGACCAAATCCACTTATAAGCATGTGCCGTTTGAGCTGCAAGCTGTTTAATATTTGATGCATCTAAATGCAGGTTTTACACAGACATGTTCATGAAGGTGCGGTCACCCAACAGAAATGAATATTACAAAGAGAAACCAAACACGAAAATGTTAGGTTCCAAATAACAAAATTGAACCATAAGCAAAAAGTCAGCTTGAAAGAAATTTAACTAACACATTAACTGTTAGCCTCTAGTTAATAATATTATTTTTTCATCACCAAGCACAGTAATGTGTCAAATGTAGGGCTCCAGATATCAACCATTCGAAACGATTCAGCTTCAAAGAAGTTAAACTAAAACATTAACTGTTTGCCTCTAGTTAAACATGTTATTTTTTCATCATCAAGCAGAGTATGTGTCAATGTTGGGCTCCAGATATCAACCATACGAAACCATTCAGCTTGAAAGAAGTTTAACTAAAACATTAACTCTTTGCCTCTAGTTAAACATTTAATTTTTTTCATCACCAAGCAAAGTAATGTGTCTCAAATGCTGGGCTCCAGATATCAACCATACATAACAATTCAGCTTGGAACAAGTTTAACTAAAGCATTATCTCTTTGCCTCTAGTTAAACATTTATTTGTTTTTCATCACCAAGCACAGTAATGTTGTCTCATATGCTAAACCATTATCATAAAATTTCACCTTGCAAAGAAGCTCAATCCATTGCCATTAACAGATGAATGTGCCTTCTACAGCAACAGTAAATTACAAAACATGAAACAGGGATACAAACAAAAAGGGCGGTGGAAAATTCCTATTTCATAACAAAAAGATAAAATCTGCCTTCTCTCCTTTCAAGTTATAAAATGTGCCTTTTCTCCCATCATGCTCATCAAATATTACTGTTACCAATTTCAGCCTGTACTGAAACTACTTTACTAAATGTTATAAGTAATAAGCTTAATCTGAGAAAGCCATTGCAACCATGGGGAGAACAAAAACAGTTTCTCTTTTCAAAACAACAAATTACCCTTGTCATAAGACAAGGAGGTCTAAAGACGTCAAATTAGAGGCATCACTTCCGCTAAAACTATGAGCTTTTAAATACAAAACTTGCCACACAGAGTACCAAGAATTAAAATTATAAAATTTAGAAATGTTATCCTGTATAGCTTAAGTAGTGTTACAATGCAAACCAGAAACCAAAACCAACAACACAATGTAAGCATCCGAAACCATGACTCACTAGATGCACATTACTTTAACAAAAAAAAAATTATCATTTTTCAATCACATAGCAAAGGTGAATTAAAAGTTCATAGACGGCAAGCACATGCACATGATGTGAATAAATGAAACATATATGAAAAGATGAGTCAAAAATGAAGGACGAGAGAGATCCACTCACTCGTTTCGGGCGACCATATCCTTCACCCTCATCGCCACCGCCATAGCTGGGCCTCTCTCCATACCCATACCCCTCGCTAGTCTTCCTGTATCCACCCTCACCATATCCCTGCTCCCCGCTCCTCTCGTACTCACTCCCACCATAGCTGGATCTCCCTCCAGACCCATACTCCTCGCCACTCTTCTTGTATCCACCTCCACCATATCCCTGCTCCTCACTCCTCTGGTACTCACTCCCACCATACCCATACTCTCCAACGCCACTTTTGTACTGGCTTTCATGCCCATAACGCTGAGGCTCGTCCCGCCCATAACCAGTTCCATAAGAGGGGTTCTCCTGCTCCTCTCGCTGAGACCTCCCACCATACCCAGATCCATACCCTTGGTCATCCTGGCGACTAGGCCTCCCACCGTAGCCTGACCCATAACCTTCCTCCTGATGGCTGGGTTTACGACCATATCCCGATCCATACCCTTCATCCTCTTGGCGGCTCTGTCTCCCACCATACCCAGACCCGTAACCCTCCTCAACCTGACCACCAGCTCTCCCTCCATACCCAGATCCATACCCCTCTTCCCCGCCTGGCCTCCCACCATATCCAGACCCTTGCTCAGATCCATACCCAGATCCATACTCACTCTGCCCCCCATACCCCGGACGCCCGCCACCTCCATAACCAACGCTACCTCCTCCCCCTTGCACAGGTTGGAAGCCGTAAGCCGGCTGGGGCTTGGCCTGGGAGGACCGACCATAGCGATCTCCATGGTCATACTTAGCCTCGTAGACGGAAGGAGTGGAACCTGATGAGAAGTGAGGCCTCTCGTAGTCAATGGCTTCGGAGGAGGAGATGGGATAGCAGAGCTCCTCCGATGGTGGCAACGGCCGGCCAAAGGTGAGGGCAAGGTCGTATCCTCCGCCGTAGGGCGTCGGATCGTAGTCATCGAAGTCATCGACGGCCTCATCGTCGCGGCTACGGTTCCAGAACGACATCTCTCTCTCTCTCTCTCTCTCTCTCTCTCTCTCTCAGATCTGTGGAGAGGAAAGGGAGAGAAGAAGTTATTATATAGTGAGTGATTTTGCATCAATGCCATCGAATCTCTGGTGATTCACAATTATGCCACTGGACACGTGTTGATGGATTAGATGCTTGAACGAAATCGTTTCGTCATCTGAACCGTACATTTTTTGTAGTTGTTTAATGAGAAAAGGATGTGAAAAGACGACAGCTTAGGCCTACAATGAATTCTGTCGGCCCATCACAAGTTATATCCAAACAAGTGTTTTTTAGCCCGTCATATTCCTCCTATTAATGATATGCCTATTTTAACTAATTATTTTAAAAATTTTCAAATAATTTCACAATGGATGTTTATTGCTTCTGTAACTGCATCCAAATAATATTTTTAATCAATAAATTATCATAAATGCATAAAAAAAATATTAAAAAAATGTCTCATCTCATTGGTAGTATGGTTGCTTCTTGATGAGCATTTATTTGTGAGTTCCTTTACCCAATTTCTTTTAAAGTAGCATCTTAGACCTTTTCATTTTGGTAATAATTAAAATTTTCTGCTGTAATTCACTTTATTGCTCCTATTTTTCACTGATTTTATCTTCAACTCTTTATTCTTATAATCCAAGGGAGCATGCTCAAAGGAATGTGAACATCTGCTACCCTTTGATTCCTCCACGATGATGACAATAACAGTTACAAGAAAGCTAGTAACTTCCTTGTTGTTACACGAGAAACACATTTGAAAAGCACCCTTTAATCACAATATCATGCTGTTCTTAAATCCAGCTTCCAAGCATTTCAAAGTGCATCCACAGAGATTAGAGATGAAGGTTATGATGATGAGAGAAGCAAGGGAATACTGCAAACCATGCATAGTGTCTCTCTTGCTCTTGTTCATCTCCCTCTCCGGCGTCATCCTTGGTTCTCACCTTATCCGACACTTAACCAGGCTTCCGTCACTGGATATGAAGCTCTCATCATCACCTTCCTGTAACTGCAGTAGTGGTAGTAGTGTTTCTGATGATCTATGGCATACAATGGAGGATGAGGAGCTCTTGCAGAGAGCTTCAATGGTGGTGCATGACAAAGACTCTGATTGCCAGAGACCAGAGAAGGTGGCCTTCTTGTTCTTAACCAGAGGGAGGCTTCCTTTGGGTCCTCTTTGGGAGATGTTCTTTATAGGACAAGAGAAGAAGTTGTTCTACTCCATTTATGTCCACCCATCGCCGGAGTTCACTGAGGAACCACCAAAGAATTCTGTCTTCTTCCGGCGAAGAATACCAAGCAAGGCGTGTACTTTCTCTGTTCTCCATACATGAACAAATAATAGCACAAATATATAGTCACTGATTGAGTGATTTCTCATTTAATCTGATCACAGGCAGTTGAATGGGGCAGGACATCAATGGTTGATGCTGAGAGAAGACTTTTAGCCAATGCACTGCTTGACTTATCAAACCAGCACTTCATCCTACTCTCAGAGACCTGCATTCCTCTCTTCAACTTCAGCATTGTTTACCAATACATCACCAAGTCCAGCCTCAGCTTCCTCAGCTCCTACGATGACCCGAAAAAGACCGGCCGAGGCCGATACAACAAGCTAATGATGCCCGTAGTGACACTCCAGCAATGGCGCAAGGGATCACAGTGGTTTCATCTCCAGAGAAAACTAGCCATTGAAGTGGTATCAGATCACAGGTACTACTTAGTGTTCAAACAACACTGCAGGCCTCCTTGTTACATGGACGAACACTATCTCCCAACTTTAGTGACCATGTTCTTCCCTGAATGCAACTCTAATAGAAGCATCACCTTTGTGGATTGGTCCAGAGGAGGATCACATCCAGTTACATTCAAGCACAGGGATGTTTCAGAGAAACTTCTGCAGAGCATCAGGCATGGGAGTAACTGCATTTACAATGGACACAGGACAACACTCTGTTTTCTCTTCGCTAGAAAGTTTGATCATAGTACTTTGGGTCCACTTGTTAAGATTGCACCAACTATTCTTGGTCTAGATCTCTAAAGTCATAGAAATGTTGCATCATTGTGCTTTTTAGCATTGATTACCAAACAGATGTCACTAGGAAATACCTCTGATGTGTAGTTGGCCAAACTAGCCGGCCATGTATGTATACCTATATGAGTTTAACATGCCAAATGGCAGCATAACACCATCACCATCAAAGAGTCAACCAAATGCAAAGCAATGAAGTAAACAACAGAAACATATATTTGTTAGTATGATTAACAGAAAATTACTAGAGACTCCAAAGTTTATAACAAATATAAAGTTCCAAAATTCATCTTTTAATTAAAGGAATGAAATTTTGAGAACTCAAATTTTACCAAGAGATAAAAATCACACCTTTTTATTCTCTCTTATCAGGAACACATTCATATCACAATACAATTTTTTACAGAACAATAACAAAAACAGTGGAAATTAGCAGAATACTGAGAAAATTACACCAGATTTTTACCTTCTTTTTCTTGAAAATTATTCACTATATTTGGTCACTCAGGAATTGCGACGAGAACGGGACGCCAAGCTCGGCGCATCAGTCGCTGCCGGAGACTCACCGACCGAAACCTTGAAACGCCGGCGCCGCGCCGCCCTCCCGAACCAGACTCAAAACGAAACCCTCCTCCCCCCCGTCCACCATCACCGCCCTCATCCTCACTCGGCGGCGACGAGACGAGCAGATCCCGCAGTGTGTGGCTGAGAAGCCCCTTCCTCTCCTCCGGATCAGCCGGCTTCCCACCGGAAGGCTTCCCCCGAGGAACGAATCGTCGACTAGGAGACCGGCTTAGAAGCTTCTTAAGCGTCACTCGGCGGCGGAGCTGTACGGAAGGGCTTCCGCTTGCCGCCGCAGCTCGCTTCCCGACAGGGCTTCGAGAGGGGCTCTGGGACACCGTCGTGCATTGCATGCCGAACAGCTTGAATAGCTGCAACGTCGCCATGGATGCCCGCCGAGCTCCTTCTCGCTCTCTCTTCGAGACCTTCACATGTTGGGAAAGAGCGAATGAGAATGAAGACGAAGGAAGACGGAATAGATGGGTTCAGTCCTAAAAAGTTTACATTTTTGCACATAGCCCCCTTAACTCTATTTTTATTAATTTATCACTCCCAATTTTATGAATAACCCCCTATATTACCACTAATTAATTGGATAATGTGAAGACAAGACTGTAATTTCCAATTTTTAAAGAAAAAAAACAATAAATAAATGACTTGTGTTGTCATGTGATAACGGTTGGAAATTTCTCTAATGGTGTCTTCTCGGACAAATTACTTTTTTTTATATATATATTTAATTTTTTTAATTTTGGTGGCTAAAATTGGAGAATAAGACTAGTTTTATTCTATCTTTTGGACAGGACCACTAGAGGCCGGCACGTGCCACATGGGCAGTCTATTCGCTTTTGTGAAAAGATGGCGTGCCCTTGCTTTCACTTCCAGTGGATGCTCCCTCACTCCTCTATGATAAGTTCCACGTATAATAATCCAGAATATTATTAAAAAAGGACAATTTAATAATCTTTAAAACTATCACAAGAATACTAATAACACAGTGAATTACTTATTCAATTATCTATCCCAATTTAATAATCTTTAAATAAGAGGAAATTATTTCTTCTAGCAGATTAGTTTAGCAGCTTTGTATTTCTCTTGGTTTTTAATTTTTTTTGTCCTTTTTAATTTTTGGAGTGTTTTCACCCCTAGTGATTAATTTTAGTAATTTTATGCTACTATTTTATTTTTAATCTTAGTTGTTTTGTTGTTTCGTATGTGTGCATGTCATTACGCAAAAAGAAATAGAAAAACAGAAAGGACAGAAAACAACATAGATCACTAATAGTGAAGAAAAACAAAAACAAAACATAGAACCAAAGACACAAGGGCTTCAAACAGCAGAGACTCAAATTATAGAAGCACCATCGAGTGTGGGGTCGTTGTTTCATTTTGTTTGTTTGTTTTACTTTTTATTTATCTCTCTTATTTTCAATAAATTAGTAATTTATCTATTTTTTAAAAAAAAATAATTTATCTAAACTTCAATGTGATACAATTAACTAATAATCCAGAGTATTATCAAAATTTCGGTCAATTTTACGCATGACCAGCAGAACTTGATAAAAATATCACCAATTATTTAAGCTATTTGGAATAATTCTTAAACATACATGGAACCTCATTTAAAGCAGCTCAATATTTAATAAAAATAAGACAAAAAATACACATTGAGTAATCTTCAAGTATAGGATTTAATTTACAATGATTCAAAAGATAATTTATCAAAAATATATATACCCTTACTTTGATAGTTCACATACAACCAAAAAAATATATATATATCCAAAACAAATTTAGAAATTCACTCCTTGTGCATTACTAACAGCTAGTGTTAGGAGTTGTGGACCTGCTTGTGCATTTACCAAACAATGAATCAGGTGAGGAAGGATCAGAAGATGGAAGAAACCGGTGATCATTGTCATTCTCAATCCCTCTAAGTACCTCCAGGACTTCCTTAATAGAAGGCCTCATATCCTTGTCATTTTGCAAGCATCTGAACGCAAGCTCAGCCACCAAAGTGATCATAGTTTTCACCCTCACATCAGACATGAAACCAAGACTGGGATCAACAAGTTGCTCCAACTCACAGTTTTGGATCTTGTGAATGGCCATGCTGGCTAAGTTTATCTCATTCCTCTCCCTAGTGATGTCAACTGGTAGCTTGGATGATATAAGCTCAACGAGCACAACACCAAAGCTATAAACATCACTTTTGTCAGTGAGCTGGTAACAATGGTAGTACTCAGGGTCTACGTATCCTGGAGTTCCCTGTGGTGCAGTAGAGACGTGACTGGCATCAATGGGGAAGAGCCTGGACAAGCCAAAATCGCCAACTTTTACGTGAAATTCTTTGTCAAGGAGAATGTTGGTGGTCTTAACATCACGGTGGATGATTGGCGGGTCAACGGCATGGAGGTAGGCGAGCGCATCGGCTGTTTCAATGGCAATGCTTATCCGCACAGGCCATGAGAGGTTTCCTTCTTTTGTCCGGGGGCCGTGTAGGTGGTCAGCCACCGTGCCGTTGGGTACTAATTCATAGACGAGAAGGAGTTCTCGGCTCTGTGGTGACGTGCAGCCGTAGAGACTTACAAGATTCTGGTGCCGCAGACCTGAGAGGATCTTCACTTCATTGACATATTGTTCCACTCTTTTGTTGCTGTTGTCATATAGTCTCTTGATAGCAACTGCTCGTCCATCTTTGAGCTTGCCTGTGATAGAAATTGTATGTCAGCTGTAGTTGAATCATGGTTATTCAACTAACAAATGAACAATATTTTGTACCTTTATAGACAGTGCCGAAACCACCGTCTCCCAGTTCTTTGGATTCATTGAAGAAATCAGTAGCCTCTAAGAGCTCTTGGTAGTAGAAGAAGTGAGTTGGATATGCAGGGCTGCCATTGCCAACTTCCACTTCAGCCATTTTTCTGGAGATTGACTTGGAATAGGGGGGTACTGTGATAGAATCTGAATATGAGAAGTGTCGGCGTCTCCCCTTACGTCGATAGCAGAGAAAGCAGAGAGCAGACGCTAAGAGAAAACCGCCAATTCCAGCACAAACACCTGTTTATCATAAAAGTCATTAACATGTATCCCAATGACCTCTGGAATGTTTCTTGCATGGTCCAACTATTAAAATAATATTAATAGTGTTTACAATGTGCCGTAATGGTTCATTAAGCAGATTTCATATTGGTCAAAGCACGCTATTCTTGACCCAAAATAAGTCCAAAATCCATGGTTTGCTAGAAAGGTCCTCTGCTGCAGTTTCAAAGCATTAATTTTCCGTCCTTCCAAATTGATAATCAACTTGGCCCATATCTAAAGATAACAACCTAATGGTGGATATTTTAGACAATTGGTCTTCTTTGTCCTCTTTTTCAAATACAAAAAGTGAAAGCTCATAAACAAATGGGGCGGCAATGACTGGAGCTTGCCAGCAAGCCAGCTATCACTTGAATCAATTCATCAACTTTATAACATGAATGCCCATAGAAACTGAACATCTATTTTGTAAAGCAGCTTTAAGGAGCAAACAGTACCATATGTGAAGCAATCAAAAACAAGTAGTGGAACCTGAGATTATATAGAAATGGATTGATGGAGAAAAGAGTATCAGTTACCTATTATAACCTTCTTCGCAGAGTTGTCCTTCCCTGAAGCCAAAAAGTAATAGTACAAATCAGATTATTCAAAATGATTGATATACTGAACTGATAGTAATCTAATGAAATATTTCGACCAAGCAAACATATAACACAACTAAGCTCATTCAATATGTATTACTAAGCACAGATTCATTCCCGAGCACCACATGTTTTCATTCTATATAGATGGCATCCCACTTTTTTATCTTCCAAGTTTGTGATTAGAACCAATCCTTTTCAAATAACAGAGTTGATGTTCTTATCCATGCGCATATTATGCGCCACCTATCTGGAATTCTATGATCAAGTACAAAATGAATGTAAATAAATACATAAGTAGCTATCTTTCGATTTCCTAAACTTGAGGTTTGGACTGCAATGCATTTCAAGAACAAAGTAGATGTTCTTGTAGATGATCCGTACACAGGCATCACCACAGGTTTATGATATTTACAACAACTTAAAATGAACATGTGAACAATGAGCAATTCTCAATGCTTTCCAATTCAATTCAAAAATCTCATCTCTGTTCCAGCTTCACACCTTTGAAACAACTAGTGAATCCATGGCTCTAGCATAAGTCAAACTAAGGACATAGTCAATGATATCAAAGAACATGAATAAATTGGTAATCGTACAGGCACATAGAATAGTAAATTTCCTTGAAGTTCAGGCATTTCAACAAACAATTTGAGCACATTATTCATCAATCACCATCACCACGAAGATTTAGTCAACTTTTTGATCGTAATTTTGGAACGAGTGCGTACCTTGAGGAAGTGAGTAACAAGTATCAACGGTGGAGGCATTGGCGCAGAAGCAGGTGTGTTCTATAGGGGAGCTAGAATTAAACCCACAGCGCCCACCGGAGCTGACACAATCCCCACACCACTCAATCCCTGGCAACCACCTCACCGTGAACCCAGCCATCACCGCCTTAGAGAAGTTCATGCTGTCGGAACCGCTCACCAGCATCTCAGCCACCGTCTGATTCATGGGGACGAGCACGGTGGCGTTACACCCTCCAACCGCCTCAATCCCAGGACTGTTCTCAAGTCTATAATACGAGCGTCCAAAGACACCAACAGCGCAGGCGATCTCATACAATGGCACCAAAGACTTGGGCAAAACGCTGCAATTGGTATAGATGGTGAGGTTGCGATCGAGCTCAGTGTATTCAAAGTGGACGAAATCCATGGTGGTGTTTCTGAATGGCTGGGAGCATGACTGCTCGGCGAGGTAGAGGTCGACGACGGTAAGTACGCTATTCACGTAATCAACATGAAGAACTTGGAAACCCTGGTAATTGATGGAGATGATAAGCTTTGGATCAGTACCATAGCAAGTGAGAAAGAAGGTTGAAAGGCCACAGTAGGAAGAGCGCCCTTCGATGAGGAATGGATAGGAGATGTTGAGATGTAGATTGCCGCAGGAAAAGGGAACAGGGGCGCAATCGGAGAAGCGCTGGTAGGCTGTTTGGGAGAAGGATGGAGAGATTGGTGATAAGGCGAGGGCAAGGAGAAGGAGGAGAAGAGCGTTAGGGTTCATTGGTGCAAGAGATGAAGATGGAGATGGAGAAGAGATGGCATCTCTGGTTGTGTTCTTGTGTGTATATTATGAAAGGAAGAAGACAATGGTCAACAAATGAAGGTAGAAAGAGAGGAAGGAGATGGAGAGGTTGAATGGAGGCTATGGAGCTTTGGGGAGGGGAATAATTGTTTAAATATAAAATAATAATAATAATAATAATAATTGTTTTTTTTTATTTTAATAATTATTATTAATTGAAAATAAAACAAGCTCTGTCTTATTAAAAAAAAAAAGTTTCAAGAGATATACATGTAAAATGGTGCAGCGATTTATTAATTCAGCTAGACATCACGAATTATATTATGCTATGCAATGTTGTCAAACCCGGACTGGCCCGACCGGTTCAACCGAAAAAGCAGGAAGCCCAGTATGTGACCTACCGAGATATCTCTATTGACCGGGTATTAAAAAAATCCCGAGTTAGACTCGGTGACCAGGCGGTTCAATCGAACCGGTTGACCCGTCGGGTCAATCGATCATAATGTTTAATTTTTACAATATTTAATAATTTATTATTATTTTCTCATTAAAAACCACAAAATCGTATATATTTATTAATATTTATAATCAATAAATAGAATTACATTATATATATATATATATATATATATATACCAACAAAAATTAACATATAAAAATAAAATATATTAATGTATTATGTAAATACTTTCTAAAAATTTAATTTATTAAGAAAATAAAACCATAAATGAGTGTAATTTTATTATAAAAATATAAAATTAAAGTATTCTAATTAAATAAAAAATATAAGAAAATTTAAAACAAAATAAAAACTCAATTGAGATATAAGAATTAGTGAATTAAATTTCTTATTTATTTTAACAAAATCAACCAATAAACAAATAAATAAATAAATAACACCGAAAGAAGTTTGATAATTATATATTAATATATTAAATTTGTAAATATTTAAAAAATGTAAAAATAAATGACAAAATTAGAAAACTCTACTGTATATAAGGTAATTTATCAATTTAAATATCAAATTTGAGTAGGTTTTTATAATATAATTATGGATTTAATATTATATTTGCTTATTATTAATTATTATAATATTTTTTATATTTAATTATTGACCCCGGTTCAACCCCGGTTCGACCTGGTTGAACCCATTGACCCATGACCCCTGGGCTTAGCCGGGTCATTGCCCGGGTCGGGTCTGACAACCTTGATGCTATGTACACACTCAAAAGATATTTTAGAAAAAAAAACTGAGTTAATAAATCACTTACATGATATTTTAGAAATCAAACCGAATTAATAAATTTTTATATTCTAGAAAAAAAAAGAAAAACAACATCCTCCATGTAAGAGACCAATGTTTATGGTAATATCCCACTGCACCAAACAGTTGTCATTATATAAAATCTTCAAATTTTATAATTTTTTTTTTTAAAATTATACTATTAGTTAAGTACAATATGTATAAAGTATTTTAAATACCAATGAGAGAGAAAATTAAAGAATTTCCAAAAAAAAAAAAGGAAAAACAAAGTAGACATGTCAACTTTTTCAGTTGAATTGAAATATAAATGTTAGCTAAGATTCAACTTGCTTAATAATAGAAGTTATTAATATTAATACGTGGTTGAGTAAAAGAATTGAGTAAATCAACACAGAGAAAGCTATGTTTGATTGGGGGTAAAAGTTTGAGAGAAATATATATATAATCATGTTTCAAATGTTGAATGGATTAAAAAATTTTATTTAAATCAACAAGAGTTTAAGTGTTTAACTTAATTAGTACGAATAAAATGTAAATATTAATAAATATTTTATTAATATTTATTTAAAAAAATAATTGATTTTGTAGAATATATTTATAAAAATATTAAAAAGAAAAAACAGTGTTTATTCTCTACCAGACGATTGATTAGGAGCCGCAGTGAGGCTTAAGAGGGGCTGCAACCAAAGTACATGATCATGAATTTTTTTTATTATAAGATTAAATTATTATTTCAAAAATCATAAACTGAAATCTACAAATATCAAAAAAAACATTGGAGACAAAAAGTTCATAGCTCAAATGCATAGATCCATTGCAAAAATGTATTGATGTGAAGCATTCTAAAAATCTAAAATTCTGATTTTACTAAATGATAACTGATTCTTAGTAATAAATTTAGACTTGTAACTTAAACCTCGTATTACTAAGTAAAAGTACAAATGATATTCAATTTCTGACTTGTGCATGTACCTCTGGCAATACTTGTGGCGTTAAAAAAAATTAAATAAATCAATATCATTATTGTTATGAAAAAATTTATTTTTTATTTTTAACTGCCTTTTCTTCTGTTATTTATTTTAATTTTACATAGCTCACTATATTTCAAAGAATTGTGGTTCACCTATTTCAAAGAATTGTGGTTCACCTAACACATACACACACACATATATATATATATATATATATAGAGAGAGGATCGATCTCATCAACGTTCACGTAAAGCGTAATCGCGAGCGTTGATATGCCGTGGATTTCAATTCAATCGGCAGCATAATCGCTCGTGAAACGAATAGCATTACTGCCTATTTATAAGCAGCGATAAAAGGTAGGGATGCACGGTGCTTTTGATCCGAGCAGGTCCCAATTAATCTCGAAAGACGATGCGAATCAATCTGCGGACGACTCTACGAACGTCCGCAGATGATGTTTAGCCATATATATATATATATATATATGCATTCAAAAAGATTTAGAAGACTATGACATGAATTGTAATATACATATTCACACATATATTACTAATATATTATGTAATTAAAAAACGAAATCCAAATTAATTAGTGGTATAAATAATGATAGTTTATATATGTGCTTGTTTTAGCAACGTCTATATTAGTTTCTTAGAGATTGGCGTATAAATTTCGATGACATATATATTTATTTATTTAAGAAACAATACCATGACATTTTTACATAAATTATCTCGTCAAATATAGTACTCTCAAAAGTTGATTAAATGATAACTCTCTTGAATCACATCCGTTCGTATATATATATATATATATATATGAATCAGACGAATTCATTGCATCAGCCAATTTGACCAATTCGCTTTAGAATACCCACATTCAAACTATACATATATTGATATATATAATATATATTAAAGGGTGTGCAAGTGAGTATTTTTATTTTATTATAAAAAAAAGTGAGTATTATTATTGTCTTTATTATTTTTTTAGTGATTTAGACGTGATGATTAATAAAAAACGAGGCAGAGGATAAACAACTCCAGTTGACATTTCTTGGTGATCTGATTTGTCTCAGTTATTTTTTAAAGTTTTTCAAATAAATTTATTTATTTTTAATTTCTCTATCTATATTTCTCACCAAACACACACTAATAATACACTGCAATACATTAAAGTCATAAAAATATATAAAAGATTCAAGAGAAACCCCACAAACATAACCATAGAGAAAATCACACCCTTATAAAGTAACATAATAACTAAACCATCCTCCTAAACTCTTCTTCTCTTCAGCATAACACAGAGAGAAAGCAGTGAGAAGAAGAAGAAGAAGAAGAAGGTAATATAATTCAAGGGCAACGTGGAATGGGAACCTTACAAGTGTCAGCCACCTTCCTGCCATTCTTAGAGTTAATATAGCCCTTCAAGTTTGGCTTCTTAACGTACTCACAGAAACAAGGTTGCTGCTGCTTTAACTTAGCACAACAAGTAGCAGAAGGATTAGCACCTGAAAGTATAGCATCAGCACATGAGCTCAGTTCCAATGGATTGCATGTCATCACTGGTTTCCCAGCTGCCTTTGCATTGCTGACACTCAGAAGGAGCATCATCAAAGTAGTTGAGATGAAGCACAAGAGTAACACCTTCATCTTCATCATCACCTTTATGATAAGGTCTTTGATCGATAGAGAGTGTGTGCAGATAGAGTGTTTATATAGAAGAAGTGAGGAGGAGTTTGATTGATAAAATCAAAATGGTGATTTGGAGTGGCGCGTTTCATGATGGTTGGGTGCGTTGGGTTTGGAGTTAGTGCGAGTAATGATGTGCGCGTGGGAGCCGCACATTGAAATTTCTTGCTTGATTTGATTTCTTTGTCTCTGAGTTTTCTCTTTTTACTGTTTTGAGTACTTATGTACTATTTTAGTGTGAAGAAAATGAACTAGGTTGTCAACAATCCGTTGATTTATATTGGTATTTGATTTTTTAGCTAACGTATTTATGACATTACTGAAGGGATAGGATTTAGATTTTTTTTAATAATAAATATTAATAAATTACAACTTTATTGGAATAAAAGGGAATAAGAAACACAAAAAATGTTGTCTCACTAAAAATGAGGAATAAAAATAAAAAAATAAAAAGAAATAAAGAAAATAAATAACAGTTGGGATGATGAAGAATACCGTATGGCACCATAGACTTGCCCAGTCTATCAGGGGAAGAATTTTACTCTTGCACAGGGACGGAACCAGGACTTGATGGTAGAGGGGACTGAAGAATAAAGGCAAAACAAAAAAATAAAAAGTAAAAAATAATCTAATAAAATAATTATTTTAAATGAAAAATAATGTGCTAATATAACCAAAATTTGAATACACATATTAAAAAAATATAAAGTATAATTTAAAATTTTGTTATTACCGATAGAAAATATATGAGATTTTCAATAATTCAACTAATAAGAATACATCTCAAGTTTGTATTTTTTTTTAAATATGGTAAAATTGATCCTCCTCACTACAAACAACCAAACTATTGTTTATAAAAAAACTTTTGTTGTTTCACTCTAGCATATATGGTACATTATAACATATATATATATATATGTTAAGCCTCATGATCAATTCAAACTTTTTTGAAATTACTAAAATTTGTATATAAGATTTATTTTATTAAAATTTTGAAATAATAGTAATTCTTAAATTAAAAAATAAAATGTGAAAAAAAATTCAAAATTTGTATATAAGATTTATTTTATTAAAATTTTGAAATAATAGTAATTTTTAAATTAAAAAATAAAATGTGAAAAAAATGCGCCAAGTGAGATTTGAACTTGGGTGGATCAAAAAATTCTAAACCTTATGGATAAACCCACTAACCACTATAACACACCCACACTCAAGACATGCATGAGTCCAAATATTGTATTTTAGATAAAATTAAGTATAGAAAAATCAAAACCACCAAATCTTATATTGTTTAAAAAGTATTTTCTCCGGCACCGAGGGTGGCTTCAGCCCTTCCTATCCCCCCCTTGGTTCCGCCCCAGCTTGCACTAAGTCTTGCCCAGTCTATCAGGTAAAAAATCTTATTCTTGCGCTAAGTCGTTAAACTTATTTATGTGTATACATGTTCTTAACACATTATTTGTCCATATTTGTTCAAAAATATTTAAAATTACGTTTATGTTTATGTTTAGGCTGGGGAATGACTCCCACTATTCACTCCATTCAAGTAACAGGGGTATACAAGAAAGGACTGGAAAAGAGAATTTTTACAGGGAATAATTTTTCTAAATATTAGTTGGCCATCTTTATCATAAATAAATAAATAATATATATATATATCACTTTTTATTTATTTTAAATAAAAATTATTAATTTAAACAATCAGGATCCAGTGTAATGAATTATTATTTGAATTGTGAATAGACAAACTCAAAGTCGATTGAATTTTTAAAAATAATATATATACAAGAAAGGACTGTAGCAATATTGTTCATTAAATCCTCATAGGAGGATATTGTTCATAAAATCTTTTATGCATGTACCTAACTGTCCTTTGATAACCCCTTTGTGAGTAGATATATCAATGGGCCCTGATCCTCATAGGAAACACGATTCCTTGCTCCATCGGGGTTAGGATCGGAGAATATTTTTTTGAGGGGCGGGTCGAGAAATATAATTCCTCTTTGGGGCCGGGGCTGGGTGGGGGAATATTCTCCCCACCCTATATATGTGTGTGTTATATATTGTATGTTATAAATATCTAAATGTGTATGTATTACATATATGTGTGCATGTTGGTATTTTGTATTATGACTTCAACATGTCAACTACTCATATTTGTATATCAGTTTCTCAATTATTAAAATTTTAGCAAATATTTATAAATTTTATTTTAAATAATAATAATATTTTAATTTATTAATCGGGGCTATAGAATATCTAAACCTGAAAAATCCCCCCGTATTCAAGTTCTTGCCCCGGGTCGAGGTCAAGGATGGGTTTAGAAATTCAGAGCTGGGGAATGTATCTCTTGGTGAATCCCCACTCTATTGACATCCATATTTGTGAGATGGCGCTTGTGGCATTTATAAAAAAAAATCATTAATTTAAATAATTATTTATTTATCTGGCCTTTTCTTCTAGTTAAGCTACTCCCTTCCGCTACTGTCGCCAGCTCTCAAATAAAATAATATCTATTATTTCACTTTATTAATCTTAATCTTAATCTTAATTATTGTTCTTTTTTTAAAAAAATACAGAAAATTAATTAACCAATAGTGAAATAACACATGATATCACATTAATATTAAATTTAACTTTGCAGTTAAAAAAAATTTCAAACTACGATTTTCCATTAGAAAGAGGAGAAGAGAAATCAGTAAAATATCAGGGACAAAAAATTTTGAACATATAATTTCCACATTATTCGGAGCTTTTGCCTCTAATATCTTTTGCATTTTTTTTATTTGTTTGTGACACTTGTCATAATAGTTTCTGATTTTTTTTTTTTATAAAAAATCTAACCTTAAATACAACATCACCGTTTAATAGAAAAGCCGTTAAGTGCCCAGTTAAAAGAGATCAAAGCCCATTGAATAAGTTATTTCTTTTCAGCAGCATAAGGAATTTGGATTTTTTTTTTTAATTAATTAATTTGAGTTACAGTGTGCATTTTGACTATTTTCTAATGTGTTTACTTTCAATTTTTTTTTACAAGTGTGTTAAAAAAATTTTAAAGAAGCGTAGTTAAAGAAAACCTGATTTTAAGTAAATTTAATCAAATAATTTGGTAGATTTGGGTGAATCTAACGTTTCATTAAAAAAAATTATAATCTGGCATGAGTTGATAATTTGAAAAACAGGGGGAAAAAAAATTCTTACAAGGCAATTGAAGGGCCTTTTTAAAAAAAAAAAAATTGCATTTTTTTTAAATTATTTACTAAAATGAGTATTTTTTAAATTAATTACAAAAATGCACAAAAAAAAAATACCATGCATGATACTTGCATGATACTGTTTTTTTACACATGGATTATTATTAGTTTTTTTAAATTTTATAATAGTTTTATATATAATATTTTATATTTACAACCTTATAAATTTTTTAAATTAATTTTTTTTCACAATTCTTTAAATTTTACAATTGTTTTTTACATAATATTTTACATTTTAGTCCTTATATTTTTTTAAATTAATTTTTTTTTCTCACAACCCTATTTAACATTTACAATGGGTTTTTAATATAATATTTTACGTTTAAGTCCTTATATTTTTTTTTAATTCAAATTCTTTCTAACATATATTATTTTTCAATAAAAAAAAACACATATCATATTCTAAATGGATGAAAAGGATAACATATATTATAAAAATATTACGACAATCACATATTACGAAACCAGGTGCATTTGGACAATTCCGACGACTATGACCTTCATTTCGACATAAACCACAACACTTATGTTGACTGACTTCTCTTATATCCATTTCATCACGAATTCTTTTAGATTTGGGATGCCCTTTCAAAGGTCTTCTCTTATGTGTTTTTTTTTAATTGAAAATGATATAAGAATTTAAATTTAAAAATATAAGGACTTAAACGTAAAATATTATATTAAAAAACCATTATAAATTTTAAATAGGGCAGTGAGAAAAAAATTTAATTTAAAAAAATTTATAATGACTAAAATATAAAATATTATATAAAAAAACCATTGTAAAATTTAAATAGAGTTGTCAAAAAAATTAATTTAAAAAATTTATAAAATTGTAAAAGTAAAATATCAAATATAAAACTATTATAAAATAAAAAATAATAATAATAATAACCCATGTTAAAAAAATATCATGCATTGTATTTTTTTGCGTATTTTGATAATTAATTTAAAAAATATTTATTTTGGTAAATAATTAAAAAAACAATATTAAAAAAAACCCAATTGAAGCCAACCGTACTATTACATTGTTTTTTTATACAAATAAATAAATAAATCAAATTTATTAAAAATTAAAAGTGAGATTACATGACATAAAAGCAAAACCATTCACTTGTGTGATTTGTTGTTGTTACTGATTTTCTAATAAATTCATAATCTATTTGTGGGCTCCTTTCTTTCCACCCGGCCTTTAATTAGGGTATGACCGGTTGAAAAGCATGGATCACAAATCAAAATTTAATTTTTTATATTTCGGGGATGATTACGGGTTCGTGACTCTACTAGGGGCAAGCCCCAATATTAATTACCAGCACAATGTCATAGGAACCTCCGATTAAGAAACAAGTGTGAATGAGAATGGCGAGTAAACATGATAATATTTTATTTCAAAGATGCATGCGAATACATGATCATGAGACAAGAATACTAAAAGAAGAAAGCTATTCTCTAAAAATAGCTTAACAAGAGATTTTTAGAAAAAGCTATTTCTATCATGCTCTTCAAAATTTATTTTTAGTGGCTCTTAACTCCCTATCTTTGAAAGTGTGTCGGAAGATCCCTTTTTAGCTTTGTGGATGTAGCTCTCCTCAATTTCTTTTTTTATGTGGGTTTATGTCTTGAAAGCATAGCTTAGTCCAGTCGCGACCACTCTACATTCCGAGTTGCCTACTTGGCCACTTTTGCTTCTTTTTATCGGCTGAAGACTTTTGGCTCTTTGCGCTTGTAAAATCTCCACTCCTTGACTTGTGAAACTCCTCAAGTCTTTGGCTTCTGGTGCCCTTAAAAACTTTAGAGTTGCATTTGTCGTTTACGTGATGCATTTAGGTCTTAGTTCTTGATGCTTTTGAGCCTCGACCATTTGATTTTTGAAGTCGTGACCTTTAACATGGCTAGGTCATTAACTTGATAATTTTTGACTTGATTTTTAAAAAAATGGTCCTCAAACTCTGAAAGAGACCACATAATGGGCTTAGGGAAAATCTTTGCTAACTCAACTTTTTCGATGAGTGTTGACGATAAGCATGTGAAAAAAATTTTTCATTCATTTTTCATTCATCATCATTTTTTTCCACTGTGAAATTTTTCATTTTTACTCTTCCTTTCATTTCAAGAAAAGATTTTCAGTACTTTTTCATTGTACCTCTTTTTCACTCCAGCGGGTGTCGAAAAGACCTCCAGTGAGCTTTAAAAATCTTTGTCAACTCTTCTCTTTTTATGAGTATTGATGAGAGATATTTTTTGTGAACTTTTCATTTTTTATCACTTCAAGGAATTTTTATTTTTTCTTTTTCATTTTCACTTTTTTTACTCAATGAGTGTCAAAAGACCTCAAAGTGAGCTTGAAGAAAGGGTTTGATTTTTAATGAAAAATTTCTTTACTCCCAAGAGTGTCGAAAGACTTGAGGTGGAATTAGAGAAATTATATAAAAATTCCTAGTTACCCCTAGAAAGTCGAGGACTTCAGGTGGAATGAGAGAGAATTTATAGAAATTTCTCGTTATCCCAAGAAAGCCAAAAGCTCGAGGTGGAATTAGAGAAAATATACAAAACTTTCTCGTTATCCCAAAAAGAGCAAAGCTTGCGTGGAATTAGAAAATATGAAAAATTTTTTTCTCAGTTACTGCCCGAAAGCAAAGCTCAAAGTGGAATTAGAAAAAAATATGAAAATTTTTCTCATTCTCAAGAGAGCCAAGGGCTTTATGGTGGAATTAGAGAAAATATGAAAAATTTTCTCGTTCTCCTAAGAAAGCAAAGCTTGGCGATGGAATTAGAGAAAATATGAAAATTTTTTTCTCGTTATCCCAAGAAAGCCAAAGCTCATGGTGGAATTAGAGAAAATGTGAAAATTTTTCTCGATTCCCCTAAGAAAGCCAAAGCTTCACGGTGGAATTAGGAAAAATATGAAAATTTTTTCTCGTTATCCCAAGAAAGCCAAAGCTCAGTGGTGGAATTAGAGAAAAATTTAAAAATTTTCTTGTTACTGAAAAGCCAAAGCTCGTGGTGGAATTAGGAAAATATGAAAAATTTTTCTCGTTACTCCCAAAGAAAGCCCAAAAGCTCAGTGGTGGAATTAGAAAAAATATGAAAATTTTCTAGATTACTCCCAAGAAAGCTAGCAAAGTGGAATTAGAGAAATTTTTGTGAAAAATTTTCTCGTTACTCCCAAGAAAGCCAAGGCTTCGAGGTGGAATTAGAGAAAATTTTTATGAAAAGTCTCACATTCCCCAAGAAAGTCAAGGTGGAATTGAGAAATTTCATGGGATTTTTTTCTAGAGGAAGCCCTACGAAGAAAAAAATTACCAAAAATACTCCCCACTCAAATTCATCCTTTTACTTTTTTTTCTCACTTTTTTTTTAACCCATCCTTTCATTTTCCCATCTTTTCCTTTCCTCTCTCATTTTACTCACCCTTCCATTTTTCCATATTTTTCCTTCTCTCTTTTTTTCAAACTCACCCTTCCATTTTTTCCATATTTTTCCTTCTCTCTTTTTCAACTCACCCTTCCATTTTTCCATATTTTTTCTTCTCTCTTTTTTTCAAACTCACCCTTCATTTTTTCCATATTTTTCCTTCTCTCTCTCAACTCACCCTTCCATTTTTCCATATTTTTTCTCTCTTTTTCAAAATTCACCCTTCATTTTTTCCATATTTTTTTCCTTCTCTCTCATTTCACACTTCATTTTTTATTTTCCTTTCTTTTTACTAACTTTTCACCATTTTTTCTCTACCTTTTCTTCTCATCCTTCATATTTTTTACAAAGTGACATGAAAATTCCAAATGCAAAGCTACAAGAATATCTAATGTAGAATACCCATGTTATAGCATGTCATTCCAAGATCAGCTTATTTGAATAGTCCCTTGCTTGGTTTCCCATTTACCAGAACTCTGGATAACTAATCCTAAATTCGACAAAGACGAAAAGAAAATTGGTTAGACTTATACCATAAAAAGTACCGGGGGCGGAGCGACAGCAAGAGCCTTGGGTGCAGGGCTTCCCAAAGAGCGATGGATTGTGTTGTTAAAGACAAGTCCGACCCGATTGAAAGCGAGTCTACGCAAGGCATATATATTATCACCTTTGCGGGGTCACTCATCACGGATCTAACCCGAGGTTCTCATGCTTGTCGATTATGGTATTATAACATATCTCCCAATCACGATCCTTAGTTTTCTCCCTCACCACTTCTTCCTTTCCTCGACTCCGTGAATGCTGCACTATCAAAGGTCTGAGTGTCAGCGATTACTTTTACATAACATTGGCGCTCAAATTCTCATTGTTGTCTTGATCTTATTCTTGATTGCGGGGACATATGCGGAGAGGTGGACATAAAATTTCGCACCAACACCGGGGGACAATACTTTCTTGATATGGCGCAAAGGTAGCATTCTTAGCATCCTCAATTCGAGCTTGAAGTCTTTCCGAGTTTCGAGTTTACGTGGCCGTACCAACCGATTTTTTCTCACGATTACGCCATTTCTCGCCATTATTTAATGCATAACAATGTCTTAACAACCCGATCCGGTGTTTGCGTGAGCCATAGCGTCACCGGACATAGCAATAATATGGTTTGCAGTAGCACTCATGTGATATCTTGCTGAAGAGATATTTCACACATAAAATGCTATGAATCAGGGAAATCCTTGAAAGCTACCTAGGTTCGTTTGGAGGACGATGGAGACATCCCCATCTTTCTCTTCATGCAAGGGATTCATCTTCATCGACCCATAGCGAGATTATACCCAAGGAGGCGGGGAGAGAGCTATCGATGGCGGGGAGAGTAAAGGTGAGCGGATAAACTTCGGGATGTCGATGTTGGCCTTGAGAGTGAGGTAGTGGTAGCCATCGGTGAGTAGGAAAACACTAACAGGAAATGAGCAACACCAGGGAACTCTGCACTCATGGAAACGTAGTGAGAGCGAACAAGTCTTCAAGGTTCTCCGCCCATACATCTCGGATCTCAATCGCCTCGCTGCTCGGAAGTATCGACATCATTGGATAGATATGGAGGCGGTAATAATCTCTATTGATCTTATTCTTCATCTTCATCTTCGTCTCAAGAGCTCGGTTCAGTAATGGATGGCGTGGAGAGAAGAACCCGGGAAGAGGAGAGAAGCCCAAACACGAGAGAGAGAAGAAAAAGAAAATGCATGCTCATCATGATGCATACGTGCATGGTTTTTAGAAAAAGATAAAAAACAAAGCATGAAAGAATCACGTGGGACCCATTCCATATTTTTAATGTATGCAGGAAGCGTCATGGGCGTGGAATATCAGTGGCGTGCTTCTCGAAATTTACTATCATTTTTAACAGTGGGGCCCATCATATGTAGACGCATGGAGACATCAACATGGAGACACTATGTTCATCAGGCAAAAAAATAAGTAAAAACATTACATCTGCTTTTTCTTTACTTTCTGATTACGAGTCCTCTTTTTCTCTTGCAGATCAATCTTCTCCCAGACCTCCTTGTCCTATTATTCTCCTTCTTCCTTCTCACTTCTTCTTCAAAATTCTCTCTCTTCTTGTTTAATTTCTCTCTTTTCTTCAAAAATCCGGTCTTTTTGGTCCCTTTTTCTCTCGCCCTCTCTCCCTCCCTTCTTTCTTTTTTGTCCCTCCTTTCTTCAAAAAAAAAAACCTCCTCTCTTCTCCTTAGGCCCCGAAGATCCTCAACACCCCGAAGAATCTCCAACTCCCAGGAGATTTTTTCAATTTTTTATTTTTTTATTATGAATTCAAAATTTCCAATCTTATCCATAATCTCCATATATATATATTTTCATATATATTTGAATTTCCCTCCTTCTTTTTATTATTATATTTTATTCATTATTATAAAATATATATGTATATTTTTTTAAATTTCAAACGACATGTATATATATCTTCAAATATATATACATATATTCTCTCTCCTCTTTTTTATATTATTATTATTTTATTATTTTTATTTGCCCCCCTACTTTTATTTGGAATAGGATAATGCCCCTTAACTCCTTTTTTTTGGCTCCTATTTGAAGTAGGAGAATATGATTTTTTTTTATTTATCTCCCTTTTTTTGTTTGATATGAATTCAAAGCACAATGCTAATTTCCTAATGGGATTAGGAATAATAATTTTCTATATAAACACTATTCATTTTATTAATATATATATATAATCTATTAAAATTCGAAATATCTCATAATAAAAATAAAATAAAAAATATATAAAAAAAGAATGTTTAAAATCGTTTGTGGGAGTTCTGTGAAAAGATTATCTCTTGTTCTCTTTTTCGAGGTTATATGACGAATATTATTTCGATAAAATCAATCAAGTCACTATAATTGATTCATCTCAATAGACTTTAAAAAAATATATATATATATATATATATCATAAAATATAAAAAAAAAAAATACATGCAGTTTCAAGATAAAAATTTGGATGAAAATATAAGTGTAGGATAGTCCGTCCAAATCTGAAACATAAGAATTATTTTATTTTTTATTTCACAAATTATAAGCACTACTAAAAAAATTATTTTAATAATAATAAAAATAATAAAATAGTCCACTTCCTGAAAGGATGCGGTTGGTGCCGCTCACTGATATATCACCACCACGTCAGGTCCCCCTAATAACACATCACAAATTTATTATTTCATAGTTCATTGTAGCCCATGACACGTAAGCTGCCTTGCATTTTTGGGGTTGTCACTTTCATTCGTACGTTCTTAAATAAAAATAATCAAATTGGTTTGGAAATATATATATTCTCAAAAGATAATTATAAAAATATAACTTTCCTGCAATTTCTACTCTTATTTAATATTTAAAAAATAACATCACTTAACTTATTTGCTATTGTAATCGTTGCTGTGTTTGTTATCATTTATAAATATTCATTACAGTGATGATATAGGTTTTTTAAGTTTATAGTTTCAATTGTTGTGGTTGTAATTTATTTAGTATCTATAAAATCATTAATATGTATTTATTTATTTATTTATTTAATAAATATGGATAAGTCATAATATTGCGAGGAGAAAAGAACTCTTTACTATTCACCAAGAGAAAAAAAAATTATCATTCTCGTAAAAATTTGTTTATATTTTTTTTTAACAAAGTTGATGAGTGTTGTCTCATTAAAAGATTGTCAAAAGATATATAAGTACGATGATGAATCAATAACATTGACTTTTTAATCTTTTAAAATTGCATCATTATGGACATATATCACATGAAGTGATAAAAGTACTATCATATACACATTCAAAAAACTTTAAAAAACTAAATTGAGTGAATAAATCTCACTATTATATAATCATAGGAAAAAAAAAATACAACACCTCATATAGAAGAACCATACTAAATTTGAAAAACAGCACAAACAATATCTAGGTACAAAATCAATTATAAATAGTACTACTACAAACATTTACAATAATAGTGCTACAATATTTTACTATAGAGATTCGAATTAGACCTTGTTCATCACTGCTTTGTAACAAACGAAACCCATGGGCTACCAGTGGCTTGTTGTTATTCTTATATTAGTTGCATGATTCTGGTTTCTATAATCCTCGTCTCATTAGACTCTGATGGTTGCTCATCATCCATAAAGTCAATTGCAGTAAACTAACATACAAACATAGCTACACGTACACTAGATTCCTCACTCGCACTAGACTAACATGCATATAATATAAGATATGCATGTTAAAACTAATTAAAATCATAATCAATAAATAATTCAACATTTAAATATATATATAAATCAAAGTACAAATATAGTAGGCCCCCATCAAAAGTTGTTGGGTATCGGCTCCGTCACTATGAGAGAGAGCAAATGGTCCAAGCCCATTAGGGTTC
>NC_052474.1:6813251-6821853 GCF_009730915.1 Dioscorea cayenensis subsp. rotundata | reverse complement strand
TGCGGTTGCACTAACAATTATCACAAAAGAATAAGTGCCTATTGAGAAATGAGATTAATTTTTAAGAAATTTTCAACTTTTGTTAGTTAAGATATCCTAATATGAATATAAGTTTTTGGAGTCAAAAGTCCGCCAAAAACTTCACTTCTTCGACCATATATGCCATTTAAGAATGATACTAACCCGATACTTCTTAAATTATCTCTTAGCGATAGGCGAGTTTGGCGAGCATAAGATAGTATAAGAAAATGGACAACAATGTATGGTTATGTTTTAGAGTTGCCTCTTGCAAAACAATTTGTGCATCTTCCCATGCAAATTTACTACCATCATATCCAAGAGATGCTATCATTTTCCTCAAAATAAATAAATAAATAAACATAAAAACTCAAACCAATTCTTCACTCTATATTCAAATTTTTTGAAACAGAAATTTGCATAATCTGCAAAGTCATCCTTATATATGGAAAAAATAAACAAAACATTACACAAGGTAACAATGAAAATGATAACAAGATGATATGGTAATATTTAATAAAAGTAACACAACTTATTGCGATGAGTCTGTTGCCACTCTCCCCTCAATTTTTATGTCCCGTTGCTTTTAGATCACTTTATGCATTGATGACTTGCATGCATTAAACCGTAAGCCTGGCACGCGGGGAGAGGGGGTTCAGGGGTCGTTAATTAATCAAAAAGAGCTACAACAAAAAGGCAACCAAGTTAAGATTTAAACCTCCGGTTATTGAACTAAATAATATATATATATATATATTATAAAGTGGGTAAACCACAATTGCATTAAAAAGAGAAAAAAAACAGTACAAAAATTACAAAACAGACAAATAACTCTATTAGAAGTGGAAACAAAAGCACACAACAGGAGAAACAAACACTAAGAGACGAGACAGCGCACTGAGACACATGGAGGAGGAGAGAGAGACTCCTCCAAGACACAACAGCATATCAGGAGGACAACTAGCTGGAAAACTCGTCATGCATGTCGGGATCCGGTTCCTCACGAGGGAGGCTTGAAAACTGGATACAACGCCGAACCGCAGCAATAGACTCCTCAAGCTTGTGCATCTCCCTAGCTGTTAAGATTTAAACCTCCGGTTATTGAACTACATAATATATATATATTTTATAAAGTGGGTAAACCACAATTGCATTAAAAAGAGAGAAAAACAGTGCAAAGAAGACAAAACAGACAAACAACTCTATTAGAAGTGGAAACAAAAGCACACAACAGGAGAAACAAACACTAAAAGACGAGACAGCGCACTGAGACACATGGAGGAGGAGAGAGGGACTCCTCCAAGACACAACAGCATATCAGGAGGACAACTAGCCGGAAAACTCGTCATGCATGTCGGGATCCGGTTCCTCACGAGGGAGGCTTGAAAACTGGATACAACGCCGAACCGCAGCAATAGGCTCCTCAAGCTTGTGCATCTCCCTAGCAGGAACCACTGGAATCCAAGAGAGGTACATGTAATAAATTTTCAAAAATAAAGCAGGCAAAAAAATAAACACTGAACTGAAAACACAGTAATTTCTAGCAAGCCAAATTTGCCACAAAACCACTCTAGCAACCAAAGAGCATGACAGTTTGAGACAAGGGCTAAGCTCTCGATACCACAGTCCCCATAAGTCCGAGTAGGACAAGGGGGCACGTGGGAAGGAAAAAGGGAGAGCAAGGCGGTCCCAGATGTCTCGAGCCAAAGGGCACCTGAAAAACAGGTGATCAATTGACTCAATAGCAGAGCAACATAGGAGGCAGGTTGTCGTAGAGAGTTTGTTGCAACTACGGGCAAAAAGGGTGTCAAGCGTGAGGATCTTCCTGTCCCAGGCCAACCACATGAAAGCAGCTATTTTCCGTGGCACAAACCGCTTGAAGATCACTGGTGTGATACTACATCTCAGCCCTCTGTTGATAAGGAATTTATAAAAAGACTTCACCGAGAAAGATCTATCAGAAGTTAGCTTCCAAGTTTTATGATCCGGAAGATCCCCAATCACAGAGGTGATTCTGGAGCTGAGCTCAATCAAAAGAGGATTTCTCCTCATAACAGCAGAGGGGAGTTCCAAGAGCATATCCCTAACCGTCACGAAAGGGGAAGTAGTCGACAGGAACTCCTCCCACCAACGGTAGGAACTTGCCCGTTATACCAATTATCTAACCAAAGCAACGTGGAGTTACCGTTCCCAACCGAGGAGTGAATACAGGTCTTTAAAATCCTCCAGTGACGGGAAAAGGCCTTGCCAGAAGAAGGAGCAACGGTGGTTGCGGGGTAACCAAAGGTTCCACCTAGAGTGCTGGTGGAAGTAGTTAAAAAAGATAGGGGCCGAAGCACACCAAGCTTCATTCTTCAAGACTTTCCACCACCATTTCCCCAGAAGAGCGCAATTGAATTCCTCAAGGTTAATGATACCCCAACCACCTTGGTCACGGGGAAGGCACAACCAATGCCAATTGACCAAGCGACATCTGGGTCGGTCAATGTCAGGGCCTTTCCAAAGAAAATCTCTTCTCAGCCTGTCAATACGGTTGACTACCCATTTAGGCAGACGGAAGATCGACATCCAGTATGTAGGCAAAGCAGTAAGGACAGAGTTGATGAGGGTGAACCTGCCCCTAAAAGACAGGTAATTCGCCTTCCAAGATGTAAGCCTAACTTTAACTTTGAGAATAAACTTTAACTTTGAGAATAAGAACTTCCCAGTCCTGTCTCCGCGGCCTTCTCCCAGCAATCGGGACACCCAGGTAAGTGATCGGGAGAGTGCTAGCAGCACTGTTCAGAGTGGCCAAAGCAGAAAGGTTGGGCAGAGAATTAAGACCGGCAGAAAGCAAACAGGTTTTGTTGAGGTTAATAGCCAAGCCAGAAATACCTTCGAAGATAAAAAGAATCAACTTAATAATCTTAAGGTCCTCAACCCCACCAGCCCAGAGAATAATCAGGTCATCAGCATATTGGACGTGACAAACGTTGCCAAACCTACCAAGTGGGACCCCATGCAGGATATGAGAGTCAAGAACGTGATTAAATATTACACTAAGCACGTCTGCCACAAGGACAAAGAGTAGGGGCAAAATGGGGTCCCCTTGTCGCAGACCATGTTGGTATCTGACATAACCCTCAGGAGAGCCATTGATAAGGATGGAGGCTTTGGAAGTAAAGAGCAAATTAGCGATCCAACACCTCCAACGCGGGCCAAAACCCCTTGCCTCCAAGAGTTCAAGAAGAAAATCCCAGTCCACCATATCGAAAGCTCTAGCAAAATCCACTTTCGCAATATTACCATCAAGTCTCTTTTTTTGAAGGCTAAAGATGATTTCCTCAGCCGCCCCTACTGAACTAAATAACATTCAGTTTAGAATATACTCCCTCAGTTCATTTTTACTTGTCATATTTATCTAATTCACATAAATTAAAAAGAATTAATTAAAATTAGTTAATCACCTATTTTTTATAAAAATTTTCATTACTTTCCAAAAACTACCCATATTTAAAACTCCACTAGTGAAGTATATAATTTAATATTTACTTGATTGTGATTTATTGAAAATTATATAAATACATTAAATTAAAGGGTAAATTTGAAAAAAAAAATATTTAATGCCACATAAAATTTCTAATATGACAAATAAAAAGGAAAAGAGAAAAGCTCCAAAATATGATACATAAAAAAAAAACGGAGAGAGTATTGCAGAAGAAAGGATTATCTAAAAAAACCTTTAAAATATGATTTTTCAAAATTTCTAGTAGTTCATCAATTTTTCAAAAAAATCCCACGAAGGTTATACAATTTTTGTGCACCAGAGTCCAATTGGGGGTTCGGCTAATTTCTCTTGCTTATTTAAAAATATATCAGCCTAAAATACTAATCTTATGTTGCCACTTCTTTATGTATCCTGCTTGTGATGTTGCATTATAGCCACCTCTAGCTATTATTTTGCTCCCCTATCTATCTCCATTGTGATGCCTTTGTAATTTTTTTTTTAAATATATTTGCCGTCTGTCCACTCCATTACAAATTTACAATAATTTGAATATTTTCACAATAAAATTTTATTTATATTATTGTTTATATAGAATTTTAAAAAAAATAATTAAAAAAAACAAAAAAAAGGAAAAGGATCAAATAAAAGAATATAGGAGGACCAAAATAAAAAAAATAATAAAAAAAAGGAGGTGTCACGCTTTGAATTATAGCATAAAAAAATAATAATAATAATTAAAAATTTTTAAAAAGTGAGAATATATATATTGAATTTTTTTGAGTTTATAATAAAAAAAGTGGATAAGGAAGATATTTTGAAACAAAAAAATTTGAAATTTGAAGAAAAAAAGTTTGAAAAAGCTCCCCTGTATGACGGGAGTTAGCGATTTGGTAAAAAGCAGGAGACTGAGAGAAAAAGAAGAAAGATAAAAAGAAGAAGGAGAGACTGAGAAAGAAGAGAAGAAGAAAAAGAAAGAGAAGAAGACGAAGAGAATTGGTGTGGTGATGATCGTGGTGTCATCGGAGATCTTACTCTTCCTCGTCTTTATCTCTTTTCTCTGATTCTAGGTTCCGATCTTCATTCCAAGGGGTTGAGGAGGTCACCTTCGGCTCAATTAGTTCCTCTCCCACACTTTTTTTTCTCTCTCCAAACACTACCACGAAATGAGCTAGAGGAAGCGAAGGACAAGATGGAGGACAACTTAGTGGTGGTGGTGATGACGTATATGGCTTTTGCCGCCGTCACCATCCTGGCAGAATCCAAGAAGCTTTGTTGCTGGTTCTCTTCTCCGATCCCAGATCTCGATCGCCATCCCGAGGCAGTGAAAAGATCAACGGCGAGAGACAACTATCGATCATAAAAAAAAATCATCGACTTCATCAAAAAATGTTTCCGTAAACAAAAAAAGAAGGAAAAGATCAATTGCTCCACCATTGCAAGCAAAATGATGTTCATAACCCTAACACAAATCTCGAGGCATGCTTGAGAAGCTCGTCAAGTGCTTATAGCTTGAAAAAAAGGTAGATGTTCTTATAGAATTCCATCCAAAAATATATATATACTTATACATGTTCTAGTTGCATCTATGCCATAAAAAAATGTCTGGATTTTTATTTTACATCTTCATTCATTCCCATGTTAATCCATGCCATGGTAGGGACCCGCACCTTGGATTGCTTTTTACGAACCATGCACTCCTTGATTAAGTGAGTGATTAATTGTAGATGTGGTAGCATGCTTTTATGTATCACATGCCAGCATGTTTTTCTCAATCAAAGAAAGAAGAAAAAGAGGGTTCGGTTGTGGTAAAAAAAATACATTTGTAGAAAAGTTGGACTTTTATGCAAAATCCATGGAATAAAAATGATGAAATAATGGAGGACATATATGCAAAAAAATGTGAAAATGTGTGAAAATATGAAAGCTCGAGGGTTTTAATTGCAAAAATCCATGAAAAAAATATAAAAAAATATGAAAGTTTGGGGTTTATTGGCAAAATTTGATAAAATGTGAAAAAAATGAAAAAAATTAGAGGATCTAAATGCAGAGAAAAGAAAAAGAAAGAAAGAGGGTTTTTAAGCGAAGATAAGGGGTATTTTGGTAATTTCACAAGCCCCCCCTCTTAAGCTTACCGTGATGTCCAATGTATGGCGACTGCTCTCCTTGAGAGGGCCTCCCCATTACCTCGTGATAGTCACAGAAGCGAATGGACTGTTGAAGACTCTTAAAGACCCCCTTAAGCTTACCGTGACGTCTAATGCATATCGACTGCTCTCCTTGAGAGGGTCTCTTCATTGACTCTTAACAGTCACGGAAGCGGATGGGCTATTGAAGATCCTTTTAAAACTCTCTTTGAGCTCATGGACCCGGTTTGAGGTCATTAACTCTCTTAGGAGCGATGAAAAATTCCAAAACCCTTAAAACTCTCTTTGAGCTGATGGATACTGTTTGAGGCCATCGACTCTCTTAGGAGTGATAAAAAATTCCAAAACCCTTAAAACTCTCTTTTGAGCTCATGGACCCTATTTGAGACCATTGACTCTCTTTCGAGTGATGAAAAAAATTCCAAAACCCCTTTAAAAACTCTCTTTTGAGCTCATGGGACCTTATTTGAGGCCATTGACTCTCTTTCGAGTGACGAAAAAATTCTAAAACCCTAAAAACTCTTTTGAGCCGGTGGACCCCTGTTTGAGGCCATTGACTCTCTTAGGAGTGATGAAAAAATTCCAAAACCCTTAAAACTCTTTTTGAGCTGATGGACCCTGTTTGAGGCCATTGACTCTCTTAGGAGTGATGAAAAATTCCAAAACCCTTAAAACTCTTTGAGCGCATGGACCCTGTTTGAGGCCATTGACTCTCTTTGGAGTGATAAAAAGAATCCAAAATCCCTTAAAACTCTCTTTGAGCTCAAGGACCCAATTTGAGGCCATCGACTCTCTTAGGAGTGGTATGAAAAAAATTCCAAAAACCCTTAAAACTCTTTTTGAGCTCATGGACCCCTGTTTGAGGCCATTGACTCTCTCGAGTGATGAAAAAAATTTCAAAAACCCTTAAAACTCTCTTTTGAGCTCATGGACTCTGTTTGAGGGCCATTGACTCACTTAGAAGGGATGAAAAAAATTCCAAAACCCATAAAATTCTTTTTTGAGCTCATGGACCATTTTTGAGGCCATTAACTCTCCTTAAAGTGACAAAGCAATTTCAAGACCTTCAAAAACAAAGCATTCTAAAACAAAAAAAAAGAAGAAAAAAATAAAATCAAAATCAAGGCATTAAAAAAATGATGAATCGACAGATGAGCTCAACAACCTCAAGATTACAGTGTTGAAGAGTTCACAAGTTACCAAAAGTTTCACAAGCCTGAAGGCCGAACCTTATGAAAAATCAAATCAAGTTCCAAATCAAGTTCCAAATCAAATCAAAGAATGAAAATTCAACAAATGAACCCAACAACCTCAAGGATGAAGAGTTGAAGAGTTCACAAGTTGTAAAAAGCTTCACAAGCATAAAAGCTGAAGTTCATGAAAAGCCAAACCATGTTTGCGATTCCTCAATGCAGAGAATCTATAACTTAAAGTCCAGATCAAATTCAAGACAAACTCAAAACATCCAAGATAAACGAGCTCAACAACCTCAAAGTTAAAGTGTTGAAGAGTTCACAAGTTGCAAAAACTCTCATAAGCCTGAAGCCCAAAGCTTATAAAGAAATCAAATCAAGTTTCAAATTAAATCCAAGATGCAAGTTCAAAGTCCAAGTCCCAAGTTTCAAACAAATCAACAAATGAGCTCAACAACCCTCGAGTTAAAGCGTTGAAGAGTTCACAAGTTGCAAAAAGCCTCACAAGCCTGAAGGCCGAAGCTTATAAAAAAATCAAATCAAGTTCCAAATCAAATTCAAGATGCAAAGCCGAAAAGTCCAAGTTCCAAGTTTCAAACAAGTCAACCAATGAGCTCAACAACTTCAAAGTTAAAGTGTTGAAGAGTTCACAAGTTGCAAAAAAGCTTCACAAGCATAAAAACCGAAGTTCATGAAAAGCCAAGCAAAGTTTGTGATTCATCAATGCAGAGAATCTACAACTTGAAATTCAAATCAAATACAAGATTCAAGTTCAAATGCCCAAAAAATGCAAGTTTCAAAGTTCAAGATACAAATTTCAAACAAGTCAAGAAATGAGCTCAACAACCTCAAAATTAAAATGTTGAAGAGTTCACAAATTGCAAAAAGCTTTACAAGCATGATAGGCGAAGCTCATGAAAAGTCAAACCAAGTTTGTGATTCATCAACATAGGGAATCCACAGCTTGAAATCTAAGTCAAAATCTAAGATGCAAAATCAAAGATCCAAATTTCAAACAAATCAACAAATGAGCTCAGCAACCTCAAAGTTAAAGTGTTGAAGAGTTTACAAGTTGCAAAAAAGCCTCACAAGCCTGAAAGCCGAAGCTTATAAAAAATCAAATCAATTTCCAAATCAAATCCAAGATGCAAGCTCAATGCCCAAGTTTCAAGTTTCAAATAAATCAACAAATGAGCTCAACAACCCTCAAGGATAAAAGCGTTGAGAGTTCACAAGTTGCAAAAAGTTTCACAAGCCTGAAGGCCGAAGCTTATGAAGAATCGAATCAAGTTCCAAATCAAGTCCAAGACACAAATCCAAATATCCAAGACACAACTTCACCAGTTTCTAAGTCATGTTCAAGATGCATATTTTAACCGTTGACGAAGACCAAAAGTCAACAAAAGTCAAAGCGCGATTTTCGGCGAAATAGTCGGAAGGAGATAAAAAACTACAATTATTGTTGCGTCAAGATGATTAAATTCCAAACTTCTTGTACTTTCAATGAAGTGTATGAATTCATGAATGAAATTTATTTGTCAGAATCTGTTTCTTTCTTCACACTTATTTTCTTAATCGGAGGTTCCTGTGACAATGTCCAGGGTAATTAACATTAGGGGCTTGCCCCTAATGGAAGTCATGAACCCATAATCCCTTGAAGTCTATAAAATATTAAAATTTGATTTGTGATCCATGCTTTTTAACCGGTCATATCCAAATTAAAAGCAGGGTGGAAAAAAAAGAGCCCACAATTATATTAT
>NC_052474.1:6704465-6812251 GCF_009730915.1 Dioscorea cayenensis subsp. rotundata | reverse complement strand
TATTTATATATTTATAATTATTATTATGTATTATTCTACTTCTTTATTTATTTATAATTTTTCTTATTTTTATTTATATTTTCTCTTCTTCCTCTTTTTCTACTTCTGTTTCTATTGATTGTTATTATTGTTTATTTATTATTGTTTATTATTGTTGTTATTATGGTTAGTGGAAATTGCCAAAAACACCCTCTAAGTTTGCATTATTGCCAAAAACTACCTGCTAGTTTTGCACTCCCCTAAAACCCCTTTTCTTTTTATTTCCATGCTTTTCAACCCCCAAAGCATGTGAATCTGGATGTCAACGGTGTTATTTTTAAAAATTTTATGGACAAAAAAATGCCCTTGCATGGGGAGTCGCGACTCGCAACCATTTCGAGCAGATGAGAGGAAGTGGGGGTTTTTCCGTGAGGGTAACCCCAAGAGAGGAAATTTCATCGGAGCCTTTTAGTTATTTTTCTCAACTAGAGTCTTCGCTAAACCATTTCCAAGCTCGCCTCCGGGTTGTCTCTACCGCGCCAGCCTCTGAATCGTAGCTTTTTCCCTTTCCACCAAAGATCTCAAGGAGAAGTCCCTCGCGCTAAGTAGTTGGTATTTCATCGCTTGCAAACTAAGGTATCGAGTATGGTTTTATGTTAACTGTTCTGTTACAAAGAAAGATTTTTTTCTGCTTTTTGTTTTTGTGCTCCTGCTTTTTGTTGGAAGATATCAAGTCTCATGCGGGATTTCTCCGGGGTTTTGTTAGTCTCACGGGAGATTTTCTCGGGCTAGGGTTTTTGTGTTGTTTTTGCGCTTTCGTCTCAGATACACTATCGGAATAGTTTTTTTCGATTGTTATGATTTGTGTAATATTTATAATGTACAATTCCCCTTTCATTTGATATGGTTTCGCTTTTTAAAAATGAGGTTTACGCTTAACAAATGAGATGTTACGCTTAAAATTTTGTTGTCTCGCTTAAGTATTGTTGTCTCGCTTAATAAACTAGTTCTCTGCTTTAACAAATGATATCTCCGCTTATTAACCGAATGTTACCGCTTAAAAATCTTATATTTCCGCTTAATGTGTTGTTATTGTCGCAGCTTTTTGACTACGGGCGGTCAACCTAGTTAACGGGCGATGCTATTTGACACCTGGAGCGGAGACCTTTAGTCAATTGAAAGATAACATGACCCTCGACACTCGGGAGATCATCCGAAGGACACCGCTATGCAGATTCACCGAATCGAAGCTATCTACCAAGAGAGGGCCCTTCTTGATTCTCTATTGCAAAGGTACGATGGCCGCACTCAATAAATTCGTGGATCGGGGAAAAGCTGCACGAGTTTCAGCCCTCAAGATGTGGCCCCTCGCTCTTGGTCTCACGCTAGATGGCGACGCAACTGTGTTTTAAGAAGAATAAAATCCGCCTAGGTTCAAGGTAGGTATTTATCAAAAACCCTATGAGAGACACTGAGACTCCATCAAGAGCGCCTCTGTCCAACTTGTTCGATGAGAGGGGAAGAAGAAAAATTTTTGTCAAACTCCCGATGGTGTACTTTCATGGGTACAGCCCTCTTCCCAAATACATCATGCTCGGTTCCGAATCGGATCGCTGATTATGTCGATGATCTACCCGCCATGGGGCGATACGCATGGGCGCAGCGACAGACAAGTGGTCGATGGAGGACATTCCACAAGCAAACCGCCGAGTGCAAGATAGATGCGCCGGAAGAAGACCAACACAGGATATATTAAGGGGTGCTCGGTCAGCGCTTAACGATGGTTTTACGAGATGACCGAACGGAAAGAAAGTCCGATTCAGCAAGATCCCAAGGATGTCGTGCTACGGTGAAAGTAGTTACCTAAGCAAGCTGACTGTGAGAAACCAACTTGTCATCGTCAAGGAAAAAGAGGTAATAAATCATGGACAATGTTTAACATAAGTCTTTAATGTTTAAACATTTTATTTAGCGTTTAAATGTGTTATTTATCGTAAAAACTTATTAATAAAGGTTTAAACATTGTGTTTCTCCGCTTTAAATAAATTCGATAATGTTTAATATATAAAAAACTATGTTTAACTTTAGTTGTTATAGTTTAAACTCGAATGATTTCACTGAAATTGTTTGGTTTTACATATGTTAGTTTCCCTGAAAGTGGTTCCCGACGAAAGTGTCAAGAAGAAATATATGTTGGGGCCAACCGACGGATGGATGCTATCGCTCCCGAACCACTTGCTCGAAGCAGTGATGAGAGGGCAGCCCTCTATCGCGCGGGCCAACCCCGCTCTCGCACTTTCCACCCCACCACGCGCACGCATTCCTCGACGCCGAGAAGCCCTCCCCCACCACGCCCGATCGCAACGACCCCTCCCTACCACGACAACGATGCCTCCGATCATGGCACCGACCATGGCGACCCTCCGACCGCGCACCCTCACCGGCGACATTAGGCGAAAGATGTCATCGCAACTCTTATGCAGCGCGCTGCGATATTGACGATCGAAGTTTCTCGCTTGCCGCCGTGGTCGAGGCTCGAAGGACGCTCACAATCGATCGCGCCGCCCCTCCAAACAATCAAGCACCCGGACGAACGAGGCACCGGAATTTGACGACGACGACATCATCGGGGTGGCCATTCCAAGACGGCCACATTCGAAGAGACTTGCGAAAAAGAGGAGAACAATATCGCTCTCGTCTCCACCGCCGACCGACGATGAAACAATAGCAAAACCATCGGCGGCCGATGTCAGTATCGAGTCTGCTCGCCGCTGATGACATGGCCATGACGGTGGAGGACATCGAGATGATGTGGCTGCCGCCAGGTGGAAAAAGATCGTTAACTCTCTTGTTAACGAAATCCCCGACCCGCTGGAACCGGCCGCCGAGATCATGCATCAAAGACGGACACAATCCCTGAAGAACAAGAACAAGCTAAGGATTTGTCTCCCGATGATGCCGCTGCCGCGGCCACTACCGAGAAGATAGTTGATTCGCTGTCGCGGGTCGCGGGCCGGGCCGATCAGACACAGATCAAAGCGTGACACAATCCCACAACAACAAAAACCATGTAAGGATGTGTCTACGAGCTGATGTCGTCGCCGCTCGTCCCCCGCATCGGGCCGTACACAATCCCACAACAAGAACAACCACGTAAGGATGTGTCCACTGGGTTGATGTTGTCGCCGCCGTCCCCCGCGATCGAAGGAAGATGCGGGCCGGTGTCAACACCTTCAAGGCTCAACGACAGCGGCTCCCATGAAGACCCCCGACCGATCAACGCGAGAGATGATCAAGGCCAATCAACAATGGGACAAGACGGTCTCGCAAGTCTTCGCTCCAAGAAGAAAAAAATGGGTTGGTCAATCTCGCCTTTAACAAGTACGAAAGCAGGAGTTGATGAGGATCTTCCTTAATCGCCGTATGGATGTGTAAGTTTAAAGTTTTCATGATAGTGTTTAAATTTTGTTTATAGTGTTTAACTTTCTATTGATATTGTTTTAAATGTTTATATGTTATCGCTTTAAGTTTTCTACTTAACGCTTAATTATTTATAATATCATTTCGAACATTGATAATATCATTTAACTATTTAGAATATGGTCTAATTATATCTCGTTATCGCTTAATCTCAAAGACTGCCGTGTGGAAGAACGACGCTGCCACGACCACACGGGTCCAATTTATACACTCGCTGAGGGGAAGGAGATGGTCACAGATGATGTGATGGACGCTTTTGTATGCATAATACAAAAGTCGCTGAGCAAAGTGCCATATCCCTACAAGAAGCGCGCCCATCATAAGACCGCTAGCGCTGCTTTATGTCAAAAGCATGACGACGCACATGAGACAACTCATGGCTATGATCGGAGATGTCAGCGCAGCTTTGCATGAAGTTCAAATTGTCATCCTCCCGATAATAATGAATGGCCACTTCCATGTCGTCGTCCTCGACAATGACAAAACAAGAATACATGCATTATTCTTCATGCGCTGGGTACGAAAAAGACGCGCTTGGACATGGTAAGTTCTTTAATTATTCCGATCGATAGTGTTTGTTATTTAATTCGGTATGTTAATCTCAACTTGCATATCTCGACAATGGAATCTATTCGACACTGCTCGCCGATATGGAGTTCGGCGAGTCGAGCGATCAGCAGTACCCACTCCCCGCATCGACATGGAAACCCCACGGCAAAAAACAAGGAAGCGCCGATCACGCCTGCCTATGTCATGCGGTTTATCGAGCAATTACTTTGGGGTGAGAAGCTACGGCCACCGCAGCATGTATCGTTCCTTACTCGAGATTAAAGTATGTTACCCGGATACTTAAGGAGGGAGGGCAGCCAGGCTCCATGAGAAAAGTGGGGGTCGTCCAAGCGGGTTAAATTTTGTTTTCGCAGAACAAGACTTGTATTCAATTCATTGTTTTCATTTTTCGTTGAACATGACTTGTACATGTCAATGTAAATTTTGTTTGTTTTCAATTGTAAAGCATGTTAAATTCCATTTCGTTTCATTTCATTGTTTAATCTACAGTGTGATTGTTTACATTTCAGCTTAATTATTTAACTTTTACCATATATCGCTTAAATATCAGCTTTGAAAATCAGCTTAAAAATTACAGTGTTCTCTGCTTAACATAACACTGCCTCTGTTTAAATAACTCGATAACACTCGTGAAGAATAAGAGTTTAAATATATGAAAAAAATTGGCAAATCAATTCAAATTGTTTCTCTTTAGAAGTCATCTTTATTTACAATGCCTAGTCGGCGATGAGCTTTCATTACAAGATCTACGATCGTGACCGGATCCATGGCGTGTGATTGTTTTACATTTTCATTTTAATTATTTAACTTTACCATATATCGCTTTAAATATCAGCTTGAAACATTTAAAAATTACAGTGTTCTCTGCTTAACATAACACTGCCTCGCTTTAAATAACGGATAACATCGAAGAATAAGAGTTTAAATATATGAAAAATCGGGCAAATCAATTCAAATTGTTTCTCTTTAGAAGTCACTTTATTTACAATGCCTAGTCGGCGACAGCTTTCATTACAAGATCTACTGATCATGACCGGATCCATGGCAGCGGTCGCAATGTAACTCATGGACATCAAACTCTTGCGACTCGATCCTCTTTCGCTCTAGGACGCCCAGTCGCTTTTCTCGCCACAGCGGTCGCAAACGAAGCTCACGATTTCCGCCTCAAAGGCCCGCCATCGCCGGGTATGGGGAATATAGCTTCCTTATACGCCAGCTTGTAATTGTCGACTGTGAAGTAGCCGCTAATAAATCGATGAACGCTGGTGTCTCGTCTCGCATTATTGCAGCAGCAAAGCGTGTTTGCAAGGGATACCATAAACTTGCCACCTTCGACATGAACAAGTTCCGATGGCAAGATCCACAGTAGTTGTCGCGACCGGGTCGATCACTGTGAACGATCATCGACACAACGACTCAACGCCAAGATTTCGCTATCCTCAACAATTATCTCTACCTTTCGAATGTATGTCCGGGCATAAGTAGGTCTCCCATTTGTTCGCTTGCTCACGCCTGCTACATAACATGCGCATCAACTCTGTACCCTACAAATAACGTTAAACAAAGATAGTGATGGTTAAATAATTCGTGAACCTGTTTAAACATTATTCTAAAAAAAGTTAAACGATAAGATCAATATCTAATGTCGGAGAAGTCTAATTAAACAAAGATGGAAACATTTTAAAGGGTAACACTAAATGTTAAGTGTAAATCAAAAATTCGCAGACTTATGGAGTCGACCATTTTCGCCACCGGTAAAACGACGAGCTTCTTTGATCCAAGCATTGAACGACTCGCGACATTTGAATACATCTCACCCCAACGATCACCTCCCGAATAGATAATTCGACCAATGTGCTATATCCGATTTATTAATCAACCAAATGATGAGCTTCAGTGATGCGGCCTCGCAGCTCATTCACTCAGTATCATCGAAATCTTTAGCCGTGGATGCCCACGCAATGCGGAAGCATATCGACCAAGACTCATCCCTCAATGCCTTCCCAAGTCTCGACATTGGCTTTTCATAAAATTGGCCTCCAAAATGTCGAAGACAGATGCATGTGGCGAAGAAGGGAAGACTCTCGCAATTGCGCTTACAAGGCCCTTCGACTCGTCTCGACACGAAGGTAATTATCTCATGATAATCTCCTTCCTCGTATAAAAGCATCGCCTAACTTAGATACGTAACCAAGTCCAATTGGCATCGGGTCTCGTTGTCGACTATACCAAGGCGACGTGGAAAAACCATTGTTTCCATCTTTCCCTCGGGCACCCAAAGAGTGCACTCCCGATATTTTTCCAAGGAGGTGGGTACCATCGAGAAACAAAGCAGCGGCCCCGCAAGCCCTCTCGAATCCCACAATACACGCTACCGAAAAGAAAAAGAACGCACGCCTAAAAACGATCACCGCCTCTTTCCACGATCGCAACGCTGCCGGATTTGTCTCAGCCCACCTTATCCACATACCAAAGCAAACAACATGAGTGGAGATGTCACCGCCGCCGAGGACCACCCGGCATGCTCTTTTCCCCAACCAAGCCTCGCTTGTATGGTATGTGGACACCATGTTCTCGCAACATGTCCTTCTGAATGTCGATGGCCTTGTACAAGGGCCGGTCCTCGAGCTTCGAATCACTCGTGGCGCTTACCCATTTTTTGGACGCTTTCCGATGTGACGCCGAACCTATGCCACCACCGCAAGTGTGTGACGGGTTGATTGTCTTGATTCCGAAAAGTATTTTTTTATTATACTCTTTTGAAGCATGAAGGCGCCTAACGACAACCACTCGGCAGCAGATTCCACAGCCACCCGATGTTTTTCGCTCTTTATGAATTTGAAGTCAAAAATTCCGCTTGATTGCATGATTTCAAGTACGTCCCCGAAAATGTTCCACACTCGCCAAAACGTTGTCCAATATCCAACGACAAAGACTTCGTAATGATCTCGACGAGGATGGAAGACATCCCACACCGCCGTGGTCACCATGGGATCGAACTGGGAGCACTCGCAGAATCCGAATTCCCCGCCAACACTTCACCAAAATGAAAAGATCAATATATTAAGCTGGAGAATATAATATTTAAGGGATAATGCCAATATTTAAACGTTAAATTAAATACTTAAACCGTTACCAATTAACGAAACGAATAGTACAATATGTTAAGCAAGAATCGATATATTTAAACAATAATGAACCCATACAATCGATCAAATAAAAGAGAAGGAACTTACAACGAGTAAAACTCGCTTTTCATTAGGATTCCGCAATGGCACATCGTCTGCTCCTCGACAACAAGATCAACTACACCGCATTTGAAGATGGAGTGCACGTGACACATCTCACCGGAAGTCAACATCGCTTTTCTATCGACAAACCGCTTTATATCCATCCGGTGTGATAAACTTCACCCTCGACAAGGGAAACTTTCGAGACCCCATCGCTCACATATCTCGCCTAACACCAACTCCCAAGAAGTCTCGAGCTGTGAACATTAGCACTCTTCCCTCCCCGTCGAATCTAGCAATACCGCAAAAAAATTCTCCATAATATACCGACCGAAAACCAAATCGTATCAAAACCAAATGAAATGAAGAACAAAAAAGAAGACGAAGAAGAAGAAAAAGAAGATGTAAACAACAAACAAGCAATGATAGGGCAAACAAAAAAAGTGCACAAACAGTATGCATAGAGGATAGACTAGACGTGATGTGATGTGATTGCGGTATTTTTTTCCCTCCATCCCAAGGGCAAAAAAAGGGAAAATATATGTCAATGTCGCGAGGAAGACATATTGTCATCGCTCGAATGAAAGTTCTCACCTCAACATGAGTCTCTGCTTAAACGCTAAGCTTTTTTTATGTTTAAACAGATACATATAGTGTTTAAAAATAACGGTTTACTTTTTTTTAACTAAAGTCTATATAATGTAAATAATATGTAAAACGCTTTAAACATCTTTTATGTATGTGATTAAACACCGTTGTCATTGTTTAAAGAGTAAATCGATTATTGTATAACTCGTTTTGTATTGTTTACAATGCCGTTCTTTTGTTATGTCTCTGCTTTAAATTTGAAAAATACAAATCTCGATAACATTCTTATTCAATATTAACTTTATTTTGTCCCTGCTTTAAATTTCATTTTTATCGCTTTAACATTTTCTTATGAAGTATCAACGTAATTACAATGAAATGTACTTAAAAATACAAATCTCCGATAAAAAAATACATTTAATACAATACAATACAACATTCATTTTATTATTAAATATCAACAGAATTACAAAATGACCATCACTTAAAATACAAATCTCGATAAAAAAATAGAATGTAAGACAATACAAAAAAATTCTCTGCTTTAAGCTTCAAACTCTCCGCTTTAACGCATCGACGTAACCATCACGGACACCATTGCTTTATAGATCAAGTACACTTGAATATGGTGTCCACAAACACTCGCTCCACCTGCACTCATATTTTTTTATCGATCAAGTTCTTTTTAAAGGATATGTGATGAACCTTCTTCCGGTAATCATCCGCAATCAACTTCAGAGTGAAACTTTTTTTCTCGACCCAAGGCGAAACGCACTCCGCCATTGCTTACCCGTAGAGTAGAGCAAGAAGGCGAGCATTTCGACTTGGGCAAGAAAAAGAAAGTTTTCACCTACAGGCTGCTTAGGGATGACAAGAGGAAAACAATCATGACACATCCTGTAAAAAGTCTATGATCTTAAAAATGTGGTTTGAATGGAGCTGAATGTCGTGAACACCAAATGTTCGACTCGACTGTGACGACTCATCACACAAGAAGAAGAGGAAGAGGAAGAGGAGTGGTTGCGCCAAGAGAGTATGTTCAACGAAATGGTTCTTCCTTCCCATTTATATCACGAAATCCAACAATCCGCCGCCTGGCTCCGATTTTTTTATGTGCGACGGCAGTGGAAACGCTTGGGTAACCGAGAGGGCATTAATTACGCTGAGACCACGCCACCATCGCGTATGTATATTTTTAAGCGGATAAAAATACAGCTTTTAAACGATAAAAAGAACAAATTTAAACATAGAAGCCAATATTTAAACCATAATAGTATATATTTAAATCTAAAGTTCAATATTTAAACAATACTAAGAAGTATATACACAATGCCTACTCTAGCAATGTATTCATCAGCACGATCTCAGGATCGTGACCCGAAGCGTGGTAATGGCTACAACACAACTCTATGGACCGGGAAGGGTGGCAATGGCTAAAAACGCAACTCACCGTCCCCTGACGCCACGACTCGATCCTCTCGATCTAGCAACAAAGACAAAAAACTCCATAATTTAATCGAAGAGCTAAAAATTGAGTACACCAAATGAGAAGAAGAAAAAAGAAGAACAAGAATAAGAACAAGAACAAGAAGAACAAGATATGAGCACCCTAAACTTTGTTTGAGAAAAAGCAAGCAGGAGGCATTGGAAAAATATGCATAAAGTTCGGACATGATGTGATTGGGCGCCATTTTTTTCCCTCCTTTGCAAGGGCAAAAAAAGGAATTTCATATCATGGACCCACTTCAACTTACATCAGTGGGTTAAAGGGAATGTAAAATATAACTGAGTCTGTCAGGGGTGTGCAAAAGTTGGAGGGGGTTTTTGGGAAGTTTTGAAAATTACGAGGGGTGAACAGTAATTTTCCCTTTAAAAAAAAAGACAATTTAGATTCAACAATATGAGTCTCTAAGAAAATAAATAAATAAATACAGGAGAAACATATATTTATAGAGTTATAATGACCACTTTAGAATCCAAATTTTCAAAATTTCCTACTAAAACTCATGTATTTTAGTAGTTCGATCTTATATGAGTATTAGGACGAATGATATGGCATATTTTTTTTTTTTTTCTATTTCTGCATTATAGTCATAGTATACTATTTTATATGGTATTGTAGCAGTTATTGTATTGTATAGTAGTGTAGCAGTTACTATAGTATACAATATTTTGAGATTTATTAATTAAAATAGTATATTAAAGGGTTTTTTACTTGCATACCCCTATAAAATCATGAATTTACTTAAATACCCTCATAAAAATGATATTTGCTTGGATATCCCTACAAATTAATTATATTTGCTTATATGCCCCTATGGTTAAGTTGACTCTTATTGGTGTTAAATTAATGGATGGAATAAGGGTAAATTACCAAAATGGGTTTGCTTATATACCTCTTTAAAATTTTTTTTCTTATTTTGTAGACATTACTCATTTCATTCAACAAATGACCATTATGGGTTTGTTAATATACCCATCAATTTTTTTTTTATATTTTATGGACTTTAAATTATTTAAATTATAGATAACCAATGTAATTTTTTTATATACGCTTTAATTATTTTTAAAAATTATTAAAAATCATAAATTTTTGAGTAAATTCATATTTTTAAAGTTTTTACAAGCATCTCTAAAAAATTTTACATTATCATATGCTCTTTACAAACACAACCTAAAAATAGGTAAAAATTAGGACATGTTACAATATATAACAAATAATTTTAGACACCTACTCAAAATATAATTACATATGAAATTTATAAGAAAGAAGTCCAATAATTTTTTTTTTAATATCTATTCAATATCAAGATTTTTACCATCAAGTTCTCTAAAGAACATCAAATTTTTAAACAAACAAGTTCCCCATAAAATTCTTTAAAACAAATTATATCCAACACCAACTTTTTTAACATCAACTAAAATAATACATATGTTCATTAATGCAAAAACACATTAAACTTCTAAAAAAACAACAATCTCCAAATAACACAAATAACAACCTCAAACTCCATTCTCAATATCAACCTGAAAAATGGAGATGAATTTGTAATTAGAACTTAAAAATAAATGAAATCATTAAAGGAAAGACAACATAAAGAAAGAATGAAACTCATAATTAATAACTAACAAAAAATGAGAAAATGAAGATATACATGTTTAAGTATCAATTGTAGAACATCCAACTCATTGGTTTTGATCATCCCTTCTAATTTTCTTAGGCCTCCCACTTCTTTTTACTGTTGGTGGCACATAAACATGGTATCATCCCCTTAATCTTGATCTTCCCCTAAATAAAATATTTCTTTTGTTAAAAATTAGTATGTCATGAATGTATTGAAGCCCCTAACTAAATATTCATTGCTTACCTGTAGGCTTGTTGAACACTAGATGATGAAACCATAGATTGCATTGAAGGATCACTTTCTTTCTCTGGCTCTTTACATTTTCTTGCATGATGACCAAATGATCCACACCTTTTGCATTTGTGTCTACCTTTCTTGACTTCATCAAAACCTTTAATCCTATTTTTCCTAGGCCTACCAGCTGGCCTCCTTGAGATAGGTGGTAGTAGAGACTCACCATCACCAGTAGTGGCCCATTCATTCATATCAGGCATAGGTGCAACCTCATTTGATAGGTTGCTTTATATTTGTCTATTGAAAAATAATCATCAACATAATCTTTCCACTTTGCTCCTCTGATGGAATGGATAAAAGCAAGGGCATGCATACATGGTATACCTGATACTTGCCATCTTCTGCATGTGCATTTTCTCTCATTGAGCACCACTTCACATCTCTTGTCTTTATATGATACTTCTACCTTAAAGTCAGTGCTTCTTCTGACATGATATTCAGTTAAACACATACTTGATTCCCTGACATTTTTTACTACAAATGGAACAACTTTCCCTTTCCATCTAGCTACCAAAGTCCTTCTTTTATCCATCATCTCCATTATTTTTTGTCTAACAGTATCAAGTAAATCCAACACTGGCCTATATCTTGGATCTGCAACCCATGCATTGAAGCTTTCAGAGATATTGTTTGTGATGTAATGACACTTGTCAATAGTCCCAAATTGAGATCTACTCCAAATTTCACGCCTTTTCTCCAAGTCTAAGAACCATTCATATGCCCTCATATTTATTGTTTTCAAACTTTCTAGAGAAGAAATGTAGCTTGTTGTAGTAAATGCATTTGCAGCTGACCAAACAATCTTCTGTAATATATTCCAAGCAAACTTCTTCTTGAAGTTCTTGTATAAATGTCTCACACATGTCATGTGTTCAACAAGAGGATATATCTTAGAAATTGCTTCCTCTAACCCCTTCTGCCTATCTGAAGCCAAAACCAATCCATTAGGCATTCCAATTGCTTCATACAATGCACTGAGAAACCATGTTCATGATTCATTATTTTCTGACTCTACAATCCCATAGGCCACTGAAAATAATCGGTTAGCACCATCAACTGAGGTTGCAGCTAGCATGACGCCTTTATACTTGCATTTTAGATGACATCCATTTAGGCCCAAGAAAGGCCTACACCCAATCAAGAAGCCTACTCTGCAAGCACCAATGCTAATAAATATTCTTCTAAAATGTCATCCATCATGTTGTTGAATCCTATCAATTTTCACCATAGTGTCATGGTTTCTTCTAACCAACTCTTCTTTGAATGCCATCATCTTCTAATAAGAGTTGTCCTAACAACCATGAATAATAGACATAGCAATCTCCTTTCCCCTCCATACTCTATGGTAAGGCAATGCCACGTGATATTTTTCCACTAGTTTTCTTCTTAATTCAGATGGTGCCACTTCACCCTCATTTCTGAGCCACTCAATAACTCTATCTACAACCCATTTTTAGTAGCCATTTTGTTCCCACTTTTGTTCACTGAACTACATGAATGTTCTACTTGCATTGTTTTGATTTGAAATACATCTTCTTTCGACAGTCTAGATGCATGAACTCTCCATGAACAATCTTCAGAAGCACATCTTGCTGATACTCTTCTTTGGTTACTTTTAATATAAGTTATTGAGAACTCTCTCAATATAGCAAAATGTTATAAACATCTTCTATAATGATAGACATCTTCAAACTTCTATAATGGGATTTTCTTCATCAACTTCATAGATCTCACCTTCAAAGGCATCAACATGTTTGTCATCATCAAAGTCACTGCTATTATAGAGAGAATGATAACTTTTTTCACTTTCAACCTCCATATCTTCATCAACTCCTGTAGAGACACTATCCTCATCACTGCCTACATAGTTCTCATCTGATAAATCTTCAACCTTTGCCTATTGCATTTCATTTATGATTCTTGGTTTAGTTTCAACTGGATCACATGAGCTTCCTTCTATTTGATGCACTTGGTAACTTTGCTTTCGTAGGTCATATCTTGTTCCATCATTTGCTTTTTCCAACCCCCCTTGTACTGCAATAGGTGTAACATCATCCAACACCACATAAATCTCACATGTTTTATCTTTTTTGCACATATATAATGCATGTAGAAGATCTGAATCAGTGATGATTTCAACAAACTCCCTTGGCTCCACACCTCTTATGATGCACCAATACTTTGGAATTTGGTTAATATCCCAAGAAAAAAAACTGTGATAAATCTTCTTCTAGTGTCTTCAAGTTGTAGAAATCTATATCTATCACCATTGTCTTCTACCTTCCCAAACAATATTTTCTTTTAGCATCCCCATGGTTCTTGAAATATCCACCATATTTAAACTTGAGTCTTAATGTAGAAGAACTTTCCGTTGTATGAAATGATTTGCCAATTATTAACATATACCATTAGGATGAAATTCTATGACCATGTTGAAAAGCAAGAAAATTGAGTACAGTTGGCAACACTTTCTAACTAAAGTGCACATGAAAGGATATACAATCTTCAAACAGTTGCACACCCAAAATTAAAGAAACTTTGGATTAAAAACATTACCAAGATCACAAAAATGTAGTGACATCTTCAGCTTTACCATGTTTAACAACACAAACATGGCTTTTGAATTAGTGAAGCATGAAGGCATTTCTATATAGTCAAGCATTAACAAAGACATACAAAAAGAATCAAAACTTGAAAACATTATAGAATTTTTATTAACTTCTCATGGTTTTTTTAAGTGTTGCTCATCATTTATTAACTTCTCATTCATGCAGCTTCTTGAGTCAACTTTAGAAAGTATTTGTGGAGGTGTGCCTATTATATGTTGGTCAAGTTTTGCTGAATCCAAGGAACTCATGTGTCAATAAGGATTAAACACAAGATACATATAAATTTAGATACATATAACATAAACTAAATATTATGCAATATAAATTTAGAGGAAGGTTTTATCCACTAAAGAGTCTCTCAAAACAATGAAAAGAATGTATATATATATATATAATCAAAGTACAATAGTTATCTAGTTATAGGAAGGGAACAATTGACAAAAAAACCTTGTCCCAAGAAGCTGAACAACAATAACACAATTTTTCCCAACAAAACATATAGAAATACCTGTAACAAAGACAGGTTGAGCAAAATATGAGAAATTAATTAAATAAGATCAATACAAAGCTCAAAATAATTTTCACCACCTCTCTGCACTTTAGCATCAACAGGAAAGAGTTCCTATAATCATAATTAAATCTCCTCAGAATGAATACTCTGACTACAAAATGTCAAGGTCTTCGAGATGGAAAATGAAATGGATCTCATTAACTAAAAACACAGGTGATGATAGCAAGGATACTTGCATCTAAAAGTAAAAATAGTAAACCCGATTTCCAAATTGTTCCCGGCAAAATTCAAGAAGGCAGTTAACGAAACTATTTATTAATTAGAAATAGCAAAAAATAGTAATTGTAGGTATTTATGCATTCAATGATAGCATACAAATGACATCATTGTGAAAAGAAAGGAAATGAGAAGACTGGTAAAAGAGGAACAAATAAAGAGGCAGAGGCACATATGAGAAAGAACATGTTCAAGCAAAAAGAATAAATAGAGAATGCAACTAACGCATGGTGGATTTTCTTTCAATAAGCTAGGGAAGTTGGCTACTGAAGGGCTTTCAGTATATAACAAACAATAACAACCTGAAAATGTTAAAAAAAAAAAAGTTAACAACATTGCAATAAATAAGCATTTTATCAAATCAAATATAACAAACATTAACAACTTTAAATATCAAAAAATTAAAAAAAAGTTACAAAAACAAAGAAAAATTAACATCTAAAACCATAAATCTTGACGAAACAGAGCACCTGATTAGCGACCATCTCTTTGATTACTAAACCATGGAGTTAATTAACAATCAATCACTCAGCAAAAGTAATAAATCTCCAAAAATAAAAAAGAAAAAATAAAGTGGCGTAAAATGAACTGCAAAAACAAAAAAAGACTCAACAAAGAATCGGTTCATAGATACCAAATTCCAACATACTAAATCATGGGAAAATAATTCAAAAATAATAGAAAAACAACAAAATACTCATCCCGACCTAGTCATCTTGCAGCTCTAAAACCCCGACTGACCAAGAATAAAAGGTCACAGAAAAGAGGGAAAAAGGGCAGATTAGATTTAACCTTCAACAGTTGGAAAACTAAGAAACTGAGATAGTGACGGGGAAGAAAGGATGGAGAAGCCCTTAGACCACCATTAATGAGTGAGCGGCGATGGAAGAGATCATCCAGCTGGAGCCGGTGAACGACGAAGACGGCATAACTTGATAGAAGGGTTCTCGTTTGGAAGAAAATGGGAAAGAAAGATGTTAAGGGTAATTAGGTGATTTTATTAAGTTGGGTTAAGTGGGAACTATGGTTAATTCCATAAACCTTAACGGTGGCTAACGGTAACTACGACATGAATATATAAGTAAAAAAATTAATTTTATGGGGATATGCAAGTAAATAGAATTTTTATAGAGGTATTTAAGCAATTTTATGGTTTTGCAGGGGTATGCAAGAAATTTTCACTAAATTAAATTAAATATTTTAAATCTACGATGATGCGATGGTTGACGTCAAAAATATAATAAAATCCCGGGCTAGTTTGAAAAATGAAGTAACAATTTCAACATATGCAACAAGAGAGGAGGTTGATTCTGCTAAGGAATATTTAACTAATAACACTATGAATACATGAGATTTTCTAAAGGAGTATAACTAATTTTATCTCAATGAAGAAGCGTCCTACTAGTTTTTCATGGCCGGAAAAGATGCAACAAGAAACCTTGGCAATGTTTTTGAACTACAACATGGACAAGTAAGATTATTAGTTAGTAAATGCTAAGTTGTTTATTTTTTGTGTTTTCTAGTTATGAAACAATCTAGTTGTCTAGTATTTTCAATAGACATTTAACATTTTTGTTTTCCCATTAATATTTTTAGATATTTTATTATTTTGTGTTATTGCTCAGTGTTTACTTTTTACTTATTATTTGCCTTAATTTTTATTATCCTAATCTTTCACTTGGTTTTTTTTTGTTACTCTTTAGTTACCGCATTTGCTAGTTACTATTCATGTTAAATATTTCTTATTGCTTATAAGTGTTCTAGATTTTGTTAATTGTGTAGTATGATAATTTGGTTCCCTGATAATGCTTAACTTTTCCAATAATACAACAATATGGATTAACAAGTGGGGTTACATAACCCATGATCACCTCTATGTTATGGTTGATGTAAAAAATATTTGGTCTTGAATGATGTTGTCAAGCCCCGACCCACGGGCCCGACACATGACAATCCGAGGAGGTACACCTTCCCCACTTAACCTTCGAGTAGCTGCAAAGCTAACAAAAACCTGGGATAAATCAATACTTAATAAAATTTACAAGTTCAAGATGAATACAAAGATACACAGGGAAGCAAACACTCAAGTGAATCCATACTTGTGATGCAATGGGTTCATGCTCAACAATAAACTTACATAGGATTTAACATGAAGAAAGACAAGCAATGTATGGTCAGCACTCCACCTTATTGCAACACCACTAGAAGCTAAACCCTGGAAGGGAGGGAGAGGGTGAGTAACTAGTATCATTCAATGAGTGGATTACCACAATTCTAAAAGAATATCAAAAATAAAAAAACAATAAATTTCCATTAGACAATATTTATAAAAATAATACATATAGTCCTAGAACCTTTCAACATTTATAACACTATAAATGTGAGATATTAAATACCGTAATAAAAAAACCTAAAACTTGAGTTTACACAAATGTATACAAGGCCTCAAAGCTTTTCATCAAGTATATAGCAAATTCACGTATATAGATCTCATATAGAACGTAAAAAACCAAAATGTTCAAAAATTGTTTCCAACTCTCACAAATACCAACTTTGGTAAAATAATAGTTTTAAATCATTAGGACATAAAACTCATCATCAAATAAATTTTCCAAAGAATATACAAGGGATCACATCTCAAAGATATCATTTGTATAAAAAACATAATTTTCTCAAATAAGGTGATCTCATCTCGAAGAAATAAACAATGGCCTAAAAAGATTTTCCAACTTAGCCGCAGTTGCGACTAAGCTAAGAGCCGTCAAGGCCATCAAAACTTTGACGTTGGCCCACTGAAAATCCATGAGGTGACTCCGGATTCCCTGTATATATCCAATTATGGATTTACACTCTCACCTGAACTGAACCAATAACTCAGCTGGTCTACACACCACCTCAATTGGTTAGCGGTGAAAACCGCCCACTATAGCAGGGAAGGGTTTCGCTCGGTCACCATCAAAACTTGTGGAAGCTCAATAATACAACATATGCATAACATCCATGAAGTTGAGATTCAGGACAACATCCCTACTGGGGATAAAAACCAATTTCACAAGTATCGATGATAAAAGTAAATCAACATGTGAACATGTTTTAGAAATCGCTTCAATATCAAAATAAAGGTGTAGTGATCAACCTTAGAATTTGAGGTTCAAGAATTTCTCATATAAACCAATGTGACCGAAAGCTTTTTAAATAGATTAAACTTCAGTTTAATATGATAATGTTATAACCAGCATTCACTGTAGCAGCCCGAAACTATCCTTTAAATCCATTCTTTTCCCTTCTTCTTTCCTTCTGATTCTTTGTTTCTTCATGCCGGCCGAGCAACTAAACCTTAGAAAATTTTCAGGCAAGCTTTTCCTTCCAATCAAGCCTCAAACTTCTTCCTCTCAAGCTCTTGACTGCGATAAGGCTTCGATCCAAGGTTTTTCTTTCGTATTTTACTCGTTTTCAAAAATCTTTGAAACCCTAGAAATACCCATGGACTGGGTTGTTTTTAGGCTTAAATCGAAGTCTTTGATCTTGTGCTTCTTTTGTGTGGATATTTGTCAAGAAATTTCATGATTTGGTGTTGTTAATTAGCGAGAGACCATCATTTCAGGGCTGGGTTCACTGTAGCATTCTAGATTACTGTAGCAATACTGTATCACCAAAATTTTTTGGTCTTTTCTTGTATTTCTTTGGTCTAAATTGAAGCCCATGACATTCGGAATTTATTAGTAACCTAAAAATCAAGTTTTGAGTTAACGCTAGGATCGATTTGGCGTTGTTTGTTAGCAAAACTTATTGTATCGTTGTGTGATTTATTTTAGCTAAATCTTGTTGGTGTTTTGTTGTGCTTTGGCAAGGAGGTAAAGGTTTGGCTCGAGGCAAGGAGCTACCAGAGGATTAGCACTCGGGGAAGTTAAATCATCAAAGTTGTGAGTGAGATTAATTATGCATAATTCTACTAGTTGAATACCTATAATTATTCTATATTGCTAAGTAAAGGTTTATTTTCTTCTATACTTAAATTAAGGTTTTGATTAACTTAAAATGAGTTTATTTAGTGATGTTTCATACTTGAAAAGAATTATTATTCAAAGAAAATGATTTTCGGATTGTTATTTGGTTCGTAAGTTGTGCGTTGATTTATGTTAAAATCTTTTGATATGCTTGTGTTTATCATTTCTATGTGGAAATGGCAAATATTTTGATATTGATCATTGTCCTGGTTATGGACTCCTCATTGCGAGATGCATGTTTGTATTACTTGGTTGGTGACATCCTACTACAGAAGGCGGTTTCTACGGCCAACCTGTTGAGGTAGCGTGGAAGACCGGCAGACTTATTGGTCCTGTTCTGTTGGGAGTGTAGAGCCCTAACTAGATGTTTATAGGGAAGCCGAGGTCATCACACGGTGGACCGATGGGTCAACGTTAAGGACATGAGTACCTTGATGGTTCTGAACTTAGCCGCGGCCACGGTGAAGGTTTAGAAAGGTTTCTAAACCATGTTGCATTCCTTTTGTAATGTCATATTAAATTTGTGGTTTTGGCGGTGAATATCTGTTTTATGGATTTTGAGACTCGTATTATATAGTTGTTCTATATATATATAAGTGGAACTGTTATGATTTATTTGCATTATTATAAAAGTTTGGTTTGATGTTTAACTTGTTTTGTAGTACAAACCATGTATTTCGTCTTTCGTGGATTTGTTGTTGTAAAACCCTAGTTGGGGTAAAAAGGCTTTCTTGACATTATCTTTTGTTATATTGTATCGATGATTTATGTTATGTTTATCTATGTTTTAAATTGTTGGTATTAGTAAAGCATTATTTTGGTGAGTTATTTCGTGTATTTTGGTGTATTCTTGTAGTATTGTGCTAACCCACTCACTGAATGACTTTAGTTGCTCACCCCTCTTTTCTCTCCACAGTCTTTTGCAGGCAGTAGTGCAGTATTAAAGTGGTGTGTTGGGCATCCACTGTTTGTTTTCATTCAGTACCACGTTCATGTATGTTATCCTTGAGCATGTATATGTTGTAGTCGAGCATGGATCCATTAGTGTGTTTGAAACTCTAAAAACATGGTTTGTATGTTTGTCTAACTTCTTAGAAACTTCATTGTACTTGTGATCAGTGCAGTTTTTGAACTCCGCTATCAGGTTATGTTGTTGAAGCTTCGCTTGCGTACCTGTGAATTTCCCTATTTTTGAACTTTTTGTTTGAGGTTGTTGATTTCTGGTATTTTGTCAACTTTATGGCGACTCAAGGGTTGAGTGGTGGGGTATTCCTCCTCTGGTTGTCGCAGCGGTTGTCGTGTCCTGGGGCCCACGGGTCGGGGCATGACAAATAAGGCCATTTATGGGTAAACATACTAACATGTCCACATTCAGGATAAATAATGCATGTATCTCAGAAAAGGAAACCAATTCCACCTCTTCAACACTTCATTACTACTCCCCAATGCATAAAAGAAAATCCAAAAACAAGTCAAACATAATATCCATATCTTCCATAAAGACATGGAGATGATATCTTGCTTACACTCCTCTCAATCTTGACCTTACCTTCACATCCTCTCACAACTTGTTAAAAAGAAATTCATCAAACTCTCAATAATGCACAATTAATTACCAACTTCAAATGCTAAAATACAAGTTCAATTCCCCCATAAATAACCGATAACCAAATACACAAATTTACATATACGATAGCCACAAAGGACATGTCAAGATATTTAAGTGATTACACGTACCTTTGCATGCTAAGAAATCAACGAAATTCTTTCATGGATACATTACTTTTAGAATTATGATTCCCATCAAATTCCATCATCGATTGACCTAATTAACTTTCATCAATCTTCAAAAAGATTTAACAATTTTTCCAAATGAAATCCTCACAAGTTCAAAGGATATATCATCAAGAATTAACATGATTTGACATAGACAATATTAACCAACTTTCCACCAATAACAAATATACACATCAAACTTGTAAATTTCACTCAACTATAATCATATTTGCTAACATACACCATTTAGGTTAATTATAACATCAAGCTACATTCAGTCTCCATGCACGATGCTCATAACATTATACCTCAAAACATTAGCAATTAGACAACACGAGTAATTTGATTTTTCTATAATTCATATATAGTTTTAAACAAGTCTACTATCAACCTCAGAAAGACTACCTAATGGTATTCATCAAATATACCCATTATTCCTCCTCATCATCTTCATTATTTATAACTGCACATTGATTCATTGGGATGACAATATAATTCATCAAGATATGTATACATGATTGATCTCCTTTATATCCGATAAGCTCATTGTAACTAATATGGTATTTGATAATTATCCATATTAATTCAAAAGGTATATATTCCAACATATTTAAAGTTGGCCATCACATCTCAAAGTCACAACAAGATTTTCCCAGGACTTAATTTATAATGAAATGCTTAAAACCATTCTCAGCATAACTATAATCTATAGCGACCCATCAACACCACTTTAAATTAATCAAAACATCAAGTTAACACGATAAAGCCATGAAATATTTTTCATTGAACAATTTAAAACATTTGAATATCCAAATAGAATTTCATCCCTTTTTATAGGCTATGGCAAAGAGATAACCTCTCTTGCCCATTCCGACCATACCGCTGGCGTCAGCCCACATCATGACTTATGTGTCAACCCTGTTGCCCTCATCATACCGATGTGACCCGCTCTATGCCCCACCTTGCCTTGGCACCATGCCTTGCCAGCCTGCCAGCGCTGATGCATGTGCCATACCCTGCCTGTTCATCATCCTACATTAGCCCTATAGCGTCAGCCCCGGTCCGTACAGTATGCATCATCTGGCCATGTCGTGCCATGCCTTGCCCACTCCTTGGGCCACATCACGCCATGCCTAAGGTCAAATTCCGCCTATATATGTTGCCTCGGCTCACGGCTGGGAAAGAGCCCTCTCACGCCCGCCCAATCAAGCTAACCGACCATACAATGTCGGTGCCTATGCTTGACCTGGCTGATCGGCCAACACTTAGCTAATCTTTGGCCCCTCAGCCTTTCTCCTTGATCACGATCATTCTCGGTTAAGGTCCCTCAGCCGCGCGCATCACTCCCTGCGCGTTGCTCGGCAAGCACCAGGTCACACGTGACTTCAGCCCATGTGATGCTTGCTCGGCACTCCTGGCTAGGATCCTCGATCTTGTTTGTCTCCCGTGTACCGCTCGGATGATTATACGAACATCAACTTTCTTTGGACTTGGATCTTGGCCTAGCTTGGCCTCCTCGGCTATCTCCCTTCGGTAAGGGGCGACCCTTACCGAGCATGTGAAGAAACCCTGTGATAGTTCTCATCATTGAGATTGTTCTCAACGATCACACATCATTTTACTAAGGTTAAACCTATGTTTGGTGAATAATGACTATATAATTTAGGTTTAGTTGTCAAACTCATAAAATAAACAAAAATTTCTTTTTTGAAATGGTAATGTATGAGAATAAGATGAAAGAAACTGTAATAAAAATAAAGGTAAATATACGATAGAATCACAAAATGTTAATTGCCTTCTCTTCGAAATATATGATATTTAAGACTAATAAGTAAAATTAGCTTGTAGTAAACCCTTTTTACTAAACAGTACTTATATCTAATTGAATCAACTATATTTGTGATAAGATGGCACTTCCCTTTCTCCATGCATTTATTGACTTTGCCATATTGGGGTACATCTTGTGCTATATGTTGCCTTTGAATAGCTAATTCGACCTATGGTTGATATCGGACTCCTGAAGTAGCCGGTTGTGTCCTTATAATGACGTTAATAAGAAGTCATTAGCTGCATCTTCATATCCTTTCGAAGTTCACACAAATGGATCAACTTCTAAAAAAGATGGCACAACAATCTTTCTTTACGCTTTACCAAGCGTGGCATTTTCCTTTATGAAGTTTTTAAATGTCACTAGTAATATGTATGTGAGGAATTGGAGAAAACCATTGCAATGCCATTCATGACACCCTAGGACCTACTAGAGACAAAGGTAATAAAAATCTTGTCATTATTGTCATCCATGTAAAATGCCTCTCAAAGAGTAGCCAGGAACCAAGTTCAATTGTCGTCGACTTCATTATCAATAATAGTGAATACCACATTGAAGAATTCTTAGTTGTCATCTTTACCTATATCACCTGATAACGTGTTTTGTATTTCTGAAGTAAGTGAGTTCTTTCTAGGAACAATAATATATGATCTGCAACCTCTCTTTTAATTAAGAACACAAGCATGAAACCAAAAGAAAAACATGTGTAAACCGCTTACTTTGTTAATTATGGTGAAGCTATTTGAGTTTGTCTCACCCACATTACCTTATCATACTAATTGATCACAACTTGCTACATGACTTCCATGAACAATTCCTCGATTGACTTTTTTCTCCATCTAAGCCTACTTGTATGGTAGGATAACACTATAAGCTCATGTATTATGTCCTACTATATATTGATAGCCATAGCTATATAGAAGACGGTCCTTAAGCCTTTGAATCCACAAACCATTTTTTCAAGGCTTTTGGATTGTAGGTCGTACTAATACTACTGCCATATATGAGTGAGTTGCATTGTCTTTGTTAGTGCAACCGCACTATAATTGGCATGATTTGACACATAGTCAAGATGACGTGGCAACCTGTGTGATGTGGCATAATTGATAACATGGCAAGACATGATGACATGGAAAGGAGTCTTGACTTGGAGGCAAATATCTATAAGATCTTGGTGGAGTTATTTTTGGCAATGTATTACAACTTGAAGACAAAATCATATCAATATCATATTTAGGGTGATTTGATTGAAGATTAAATATGGATGTAGCTTAATTGAAGAAATACTTATCAATGATATGATTGAAGACTATTGATGGTATGATTTGAAGAAACCTTAATGAGGATGACTGAAGATTATTAAGGGCAAGATTTGAAGACATGTCTATTGTTGGCATGATTGAGTTGATTGATTGAAGATCTTTCTTAGGAAGATTTGAAGACCAAACTTGGGTGAATTGAAGATCAAGTTTAGCAAGTTTTGTGAAGACGCACAAGGACGTGCACCCCTTGCTAGGGGACTGCGTGATGAGGAACTGAGGAGGTAGGCTAGTTGCTGGCAGTCGGGATCGGGAGATTTGGCTACACTGACTAGGATTAAGCATGACCGGGAGGTTGATGGGTCTTGAGGTCGTCCGCAACATAACCAGAACTCAGTCAAGTCAGCAGTCAGGGCCATGTTGCAATTTATGTTATAGCAGGAGTTGCAATAGCTAATTTTGGAAGGTTTTTAAATTAGTAGCCACGGAGATTCTAAAAGAGGTATGTGCTATATTTGGGACATTGAAGAGTCTATATAAGCTACCTTGATTTGAGATTATATGTGTCACTTGTGGAGGAGAGTTTGTACTCATCTATTTTTACCTCTTTTAGTGGATTATTTATCACAGGGCTTGGCCCTCCAGATGTAGGTGAGTGGACGCCGAACTAGGTTACCAATCTTGTGTGTCTCCTTCTTGTTTGGTTTGTGTGAACTTTTTCTGAGTGTTTGAGTTTTCTCTAAACCACAAACCACATCGGCGGAACTAACAGTCTTAATTTTGGATGTTTCAAAATTGGCCTTTCTCAAGCTGTGGACTCGCCACTCATAACCTTTTGTTGCATATTAAATAGTCACTATATGCTTATCATTTTTTAAAAACAGTTACTAATCCCTAATTAATGCAATTTTATAAAGGTTGAGACGAATTAGTAAATATTATTAGGATTCTTGGAGATAGTTATTAGGATAGCAACATGTCTTAGTTAAAAGACATGCTCTGTGATATTGGGTCCCTGATGGCAAATATGTTAAGCAAAGGATCTAATTAATAATATATAGCAATAAAAGGTAATATCAAATGATCTGCAAAAGAACCGAAGAATAAGTATGAACATTGAAAAATAAGTATAACCTTTGAATTACGAGCTGAAACATTGATGTATAAGTAGAAACTTTGAAATGCAAGCATAAATGTTGAAAAATAAGACAATATATTTCAAGATAAACAGATAAAGGGAACTAAGACCTAGTTAATTTACGTAAGTCCATATAGCATATACTTCCAAATGGACACAACACATATCCAACAACATAAACTTCAAGAAAGTCTAAGAACATATGAACATGATATTTATGAGGGTAATGAAGCCATTGAGAAATGATCCTATGAACCTGGTTTCGTGGTAGTTACGACAGAATCAAGATGTGGCTCATCCTTACCTGTTGGATTGCCTTAATTTAATAACTTTTAGAACAAATGACAACAATCTTTGAAGGTAATTACCAATCTATCCCTATATTATATAATAAATAAATAAATAACAAATTTTATAAACCCATGGTTAAGAATGAGTCACGTCTTGGTTTATGGTAGTTATCACGGAACCGAGTCCACTGAATTATTTCTCGTGTCACTATGTTGTCAACCAAATTATTGTTGAACATGTGACAAATGTTGCACAAACACCAAAAGTCCTTTTTAGAGTCGATAGGACAAACTGTTTGATGCATATCACAAACTTGGCTCTCACCTTAGATTCTCGAGAGCCCAATGTTCACATATCTCACTTAGTACTCAATCTCAAATAAGTTAACATAGTTAACTCTAGAACTCCATCTTATATCAAAGAGTACCTTACAAAAATAAAGTTGTCAACAACAAAAGTTCAAAGAAACTCATTAGAAAATGACAAGGATTTCTCTATAAGACTCCTCTTAATTCACCCACAATGTTATAGGCTTGGATGGCCCTTCTATGGGTCTTCTTTCTATATTGTGGGATGGTGGTTAATAAATCACCAAACCAAAAGGGTATTCAAGAAAAGTGGAAATAAAAAATGCTATTCTGATAAAAAAAATAATAAAAAAACAAGAATCTTTGCGTTACTTGATGAGGAAGGAGAAGAATAATGTTGCTTCTTCTCCAAAGAGCTAATGGGTTTCGTTTAACAAAAAAAATCTAAAAGTAGTTGAGTTAAAAATAACCAAAAGATATTATGAATTGTTAGAGAGACTCTGGAGGATCAATCGAAACTTACATGATGTTAAAAGTGATTTCCTAAAATTTACGTTATTATTTATTTTGCTTGTTTAAATTATAAGAATATTTATTTTAATTATTATATTTTGCAGAAATATTGTTTGGATCATTTTGTCTACCGTGCAATTAATTGAGTACTAAAATAATTATTGTAAGATGATGTGTTGATAGGGTGGGGCATTTTTACATGTAAACTTATATATCGTCATTAAAAAAATTATTATTATTATTATTATAAATAGTGCTGAAGTTTTAAAACGTATAACATCAACACTGTCTGAAAAACTAGGTGGCCACAAAAAATGTATCATGTGAATGTCTACATCAATTGTGAGGTAATAATAATAAAAAAAAAAACCTACTTCACCACTTGCACTAACAACCCCGTAAACAACTCCAAATTTTAAGTTAAACTAGGTGGCCACAAAAAAAAGACTACTAGGATTTACCTATTTGGGTTTAGTTTACTCCATTATTATTAATTAAGTCACTCAAAAATTTTTTGACTCAATTAATATATTTTAAACTTAAATTTTTTTAAATAATCATTTAATATATTGATTTAAAATTTTAAAATTATTATAAAAACATGCCTACATTTTATCCAAACAAAGTTGCTGACCCGGGGAATCCCCAGGCGAAAGAGGGTGTGGAAGTGTAATTGTGCATCAAGGTATTTTAAGGCCACATTGCACGTAATCCTATGCAATGATCACGTGACTCACATGTCCCATAACCCCCATCAAAACAAAACAACTCACTTTGACAGAAAAGGACTCATTAATTATATCCAGAGATAGATCCAGCATTTTTATTTAACGGGTAGAATTTATCATATATGTTTTTTATTTTTAAATTTTAATAAAAATAAATTATAAAAAAATTAATTATATATACAATATAAATTTTATAAACATAATCAACATTGCAAATTTTAGTGAGGACAACCTCTTCCGAAATAGTGCGGGGTGTAAATAATATATTATTATTCACAAACTACTTGATTTCGATTCGGAGAAAGCTCAAACTCGATTCGCTTTAGGGTTGAGTTAAGCTCAAGCTCGAGGAGCTCAAGTAATCGAGCGAGTTGAGTTCGAACATCGTAATACTTAACTCAAGTGTTTCATGAGCTTTAATCGAGTAATTGTATTTGTGATATATAAATTATATATTAATTTTGTTTATATATATAATTGAGTTTGAGCTCTAGTTTGAATTTCGAATATAAAAATATCTATGATCAAATTTAATTTGGTTTATATATATAAATTGAGTTGCGTTTGAGCTACAAAAATAAACTCAATCTAGTTCGAGTTGAATATCAAATAACGAGTTTTCAACTGAACTCGGGTAACTTGCTGTTTGACTCAAACTCAATCGATTACATCATCCTACTCACTAGCTACCCTGTAAAACTGTCCTTGGTTATATATTGTCTTCACTCACAAAGAACATATACGCATTTCTCAAAAGTAAGTAAATAAATAAATAAATAAATAAATAAATAGTAAATAAGTAAAAGCCAAAAAAATAATATATAAACTAATAAAAAATAATTAAAAAATAAAAATAAAAGCATAAACAGATGCGCATTGTCATTCACGGGATGTACAGTACTCCGTCCGTTCACTTCGTCTCCATCTCAACTCCATTAATTCCCAAACGAAGCTTACAAAACCCCGTCCATCTTCATCATCTCCACAATGAGACCCACTCCGAGAGAGAGAAGGTGGTGGAGTGTGTGAGCTCCGAGGTGCATTAATGGCGACCAGAAGCCTCGGCAACTCACCCATCTCTCCTTCTCCCTCTCCCTCAGGAAACCGCATTGCAAACATTCCATGTTGCTCAGCCAAGCCATCATCCATCTCATTTCCCCATCGCCATCTCTTCTTCCCCCCAAACACCGGCAATGCGGCTGAGATCAACAAAGAGCTGTCTTTGAGTAACTCCTCCTCCACCATCATACCTCCATCTCACAAGCCGTCGGTGGTGATCGTCGACGAGCAGGACCAGGCCATGGTCGAGAAGTGCGTGGTCAGAGGTCAGAAACACTTGAGGGAGCTTAGTAGCTGGGGCATTGGCGGCCCTTGTAGCTACTTCCTCGAAGTCTCACGCCCTTCCCATCTCGTCTCGGCCATCAGGTTTTTTACCTCGGCATTTCGTCGAACACCTTGTAGACTTACATTCCGATAATAATTATCCTGAGATTCGTGCAGGTACTGCAAGGCAAGGTCGATACCCTTCTTGATCGTCGGCAAGGGTTCCAACTGCTTGTTCGAAGACCGAGGGTTCGACGGCTTCGTGATGCTCAACAGGCTCGAGCATTCGGCGGTGGAGGTGGTCGAGCCGGGGACGTACCGCGTCGGCAGCGCCTTTCCATTCAACCGCCTTGGTGTTCGCTGCTCCAGCGAGGGATTCTCCGGGCTAGAGTTCGCCGGCGGCATCCCAGGCACCGTCGGCGGCGCGACGTTCATGAACGCCGGTGCTAACGGGCAGGTACCTAACTTTGATTGGTTGGTAGCTGTGTGCGTTCGGTAAGTGTTTGTATAAATGGGTGTGAGAGTGAAATGGCCGGCAGGAAACCGGGGACGTGATCGAGAGCGTGGAGATCGTGACGATGGATGGCGAGCTACGCGTGCTGGGTCGTAGCGAGCTGGACTTCGGCTATCGATGGTCCTCGTTCCAAGCGATGGACAACTTGGCCGCCATTCTCGCCGTCACCTTCCGCCTCTCTCCGGCACCGTCCGCGCGCGACCGCCAGAAAGCCTTCTTAGAAAGGTACCACTTTTAACTAACAATTAAAATATATATATATATATTTTTTTCAATTTGGTGCCAATTTAAATAATATAAAGTTTTAAATAAATTCAAGAATTAAAAACTTTTGGACGGTAGCTTGCATTATTTTTGCACGTCCGAAATGGGTAGTCAGAAAACATGTGATTGTATGCTGTCTTTTTCTTGCTCAAATCCCAACACTCAAATTCTGTTTTAATTTAATTATTAATTATTAGGAGGAGGAAAACACAGCCTGTTGGGGAAAGGAGTGCAGGATCAGTGTTCAGGAACCCATTGGGTGCTGGAATATCAGCAGGTGAGCTAATTGAACTTGCTGGATTGAAAGGGTTCGCCATGGGAGGTGCTAAAGTTTCAGAGGTGCATGCCAACTTCTTCATTAACTTCAATGGGTCTACATCTGGTGACATGCTGGCTCTCATCAACTTTGTTAAAGAGAGAGTTGATCAGATGTTTGGGATTCAACTCAAGGAGGAAATTAGATACGTCCCTTATGAATGATTGAGCAGCACCTGTTTCATGTTTGGCCTTGTTTTCATTTATTGATTGATTTGATTGGATTTGATTGAGAGATGAGAAATGATTCCCATAATTCAGATCTATAGTATGATTAGCATGTTTAGACAATAATTCATACCAGCTGGATTTACTGTTATTGATAAGTTCGATTTGTTTTCTGTAAGTAACTTTTACATTTGTAAACTTTTCTTATTGATATAATAGAATAACACAAAAGTTGTTCATCTACTTGCACTACAATGCTGTCATTGCATTACATTCTTTAGTAACTTTGTGATGAGATGGATTAAAATTCCAATAGGGCACACTGCTCAATACCTGCCAATTGTTCATGGTTCTTCACAGGTTTGTGGCACACTGCTCTATCTATCAAGCCTTTTCTGTGGATGAAACAGGTTAACCCTGGTTGCACCAATTTTATGATGGACCCTTAGTATATTGAGATTCCTATTGCCTTCAAACCAACCTTCCTCATTATGGATCTCTCTTATGATCTCTTTAGCCTTTGAAATTGAGACTTCCTAGAATCTGAACCTTTTGCACTCGGTTTTTGGTGACAATCTCAATTTTGATTATCTTATTCCTGGTCATTTTAATCATGAACATGAAAACAGGTGGGTTTGGTATCTTTAAGACCAGGAAGAAGGTGTAGGTCCTTCTGACTCTTGGGATGGATGGACAAACTTATGGCGCCGTAAAGTAGCTCCTAGAACTAAACATTTTATCTGGCTCCTTCTTCACAATGCTATTAAGACACATGAATATCTATACAGGCTGAACTTGGTGCCGCGTGCTCACCGTAGTTCTTGCAATCTTGATTATGAAACTTCTGAACATCTATTTAGCCTTTGTTGTAAAACGCAAATAATTTGGGGTTTAATCAGTATTGCTGTTGGTAAACATATATCTTTCTTCAATGGTTTTACCTCTGGAAATTGGCTCAACTCGTCACAGAATGATTTTGATATGTTTACTTAATCCATTATTGCTGTGACTGCTTGGCTAATTTGGAAAGCTAGATGTAAACTCATCTTTCGGAACGAAGCTTTGGACTGTTATGCTCTTTCCTTACAAGCAGTGGCCCACATTAAGGAGTACTTCTCAACCTTGTCTTCTGTTTGTGGGAGAAATCTCCTACGTAATAATTTTTCCATTGCTGATGCTCCCTTTCTTTTCTCTGCTGAAGTTTGGAATTACGAAACTATAATGTCAGGTGATGGCTTCTATATTTCCAACTCCAACTCAAGTATTGCCTACGCTGGTTGCTACCCCTCTTAGGCTGAGTCTGATATTAAAGCTGAAGCTCAGGCTCTCGTGGTTGCGCTGTAGTGCTCGGTGAACCAACATCTTTTTTGCAAGCATGTCTTCACGGCCAATGGGGATCTTTTGAAAGCCATCAATCTCGGAAACTGGCAGCCATTATGGAGACTTGAGCCATTGATTGCTAATATTATAAATCTCCTGAATTAGCTTAACTTCCCTCAAGTACACATCATCCCTCCCAGTTAGATGAGAGCAACTGTTAGTTTGGCCATTCACGGCACTAGCAGCATGATATTACCCTGTTTCACCAAGGAAGAGAACTACCACGATGGATTGTGAAGCATTTATGTTAGATACTCTTTGTTCTTTCCTTTCTCTGCTTTTTTTCTTGTTCTTTGTCTATTCATTTCGTCTTGGTAGTCTAGTTCTTTTTGCAGTTTTTTTGGATAAACCACATTCATGAAAAAGAAAAACACAAGTACACAAAGCACCAACAACGGGTGCCAAAAGTCAACCCACCAGGAGTAGGGAAAAGAGTATAGGATACAACAAAACTACTAAACGAAAAAGACAAAGAGCCAACTAGAGGGACAGACCCCCCTAGGGCGAAGAACCCCAAAGCAATACTAGCCCTCACTCTGAGTAAGAACCAAGTCAAGCTGAGCCCTCTGCTCCAAGACTCGTGATGAGTGAAAATCAAGGCTTCTCTTAAGCTTTCCCCTCTACTCCTCCATCTTTGCTTTCTTTGACTCAAGAACTGTAATAATCCACATGAGCACCATATGAATAATTTTAACAATTAATAATAGAAGAAGTCAAAGAGCAAGCATAATAAAAAAATGCGTGCATTTCTTTCAATCCAAATATTTCACGTTATAGCTCGAAGAAGCAAAACCCAAAGAGAAGTAAGGGATTTCCTAAAATGTGTGTGCCAGCTCCCCTCATATCCCTCAAAGAATTGGGGTTACGGTGAGCACCAAAAAAGTTGGCCAAAAAAACTCCAGATATGAGAAGCCACCGAACATTTGGGAGAGGAGATGGTCCGCAGATTCCACATCCGCGTGACACATCACACAGGTGATGTCCTGCAAAGTATTACACCTTCGAATAGCTAGGTTTTGCAATGTAAGAATTTTGTTATCCCAAGCTAACCAGTTAAAAAGATTTATCTTTTATAGGACAACAACCTTTTAGTATGAATGGGGTCCATCGACAACGGAGCCCACCATCATTCAACAAATGATAAAAAGATTTGACAGTGAAAACCCCATTTAAAGACAGGCTCCAACGTCTAACATCCTCATCAGTCCTATTTTGGAGGCAGAAAGCAACCATCAAATTACATTCCCTTGGAAAATCCCCCAGGGATAAGTCAGTAACCCTGTTGAGCAATTCCCTAACTATGTCCTCCTTATCCCTGGAAGACTGAAATAGGTGAGGCCAAATATCTGCAGGGGCACGACCCTCCAACCAATGATTATGCCAGAAAAGTGTTGTAGGACCCCCTTCACAATTGAAATCATATTTTTCCGGAAAGCTGGTAAGACCTTAAGAATATAATTCCAAAATACAGATCTTCTACCAGCTTGTTTATGGAATAAATTTCAGACCGGCGTCCTACCAAAGTAATTTTCTCGAAAAATCTCCTCACCACACCATCGACGACCTAAGATGATCTTCCACCACCACTTACCCAGGAAGGCATTGTAAAAACTTCCAGATTTAGAATATTCTAACCCCCTTGGTCTCTAGACCGGCACAACCTCCCCCAACTCACTAGACGGATTTTGGGATGTTGAGAATCCGGACCTAACCAGAGAAAATCCCTCCTGATTTTATCAATACTTTTAATCACCCAGCAAGGCAACTTAAATAAAGACATCCAATAGGTGGAAATAGCAGTAAGGACTGAGTTTAATAAGGTTAATCTTCCCCCTAAGGATAAAAATTTAGATTTCCAAGCTGCTAATCTGGTTCTGACCTTATTAATTAGAATATCCCAATCCTGTTTCCGAGGCTGTCCTCCGGAAATAGGGATCCCAAGGTAAGTCAACGGTAGAACTCCAGAAGAACAGTGCAAAGTCTTGGCTAAGAAGGTCTGTGGCTCTAAATTTTTTTGCAATGTGTATAAGCACCCATGCTAAGTGCATGATTAAACATAGAGCTTAAGACATCCACCACAAGTGCAAATAGCAAAGGGGAAAAAAGGTCCCCTTGTCGTAAACCTCTACGATACCGAACATAACCACTTTGCACATTATTGATGAGAAATTTTGCCTTTGAAAAGGCAAGAATGGTTTCAATCCATCCAATCCCTCTCCCGGGAAACCTCGAGCCTTCAACAGTTCCAAAGAGAAAACCCCAATCCACAGAATCAAATGCCTTAGAGAAATTGACCTTAAGGATAAGGCCCATAAGATGATGCTTATGCATGTAGAAAATGAGTTCCTGAGCAGTGGCAATATTATCAGTAATGCATCTTCCTTTGATGAAAGCCGATTGAGTTGTGTCAATCAAATCATCAATTTGAGTGAACAATTAATCAAACTAATTGGCCTATAGTGCGAGGGATCTTGTGGACTTTGATTTTTCGCAACCAACGCAATATTCAACCAATTTATCATTCCTAAGTTGGCTCTCCCCAAATAAAAAATCTTCACAGAGTACAAAAATGTTTGTCTTAACTAGTTTCCCAAAATTTCTGGAAGAAAAACATTGGCGGCCTGTCTCGAGCTAGGTACGTTATCCGAACTCAAACCAAACACCGTCACCTTAATTTCATCATGAGTAAAAGGGGCATCCAAATTAGATAGGTTATGATTGACCTTATCCCCTAACAGCACATTCCAGTTAATCTGGTGTCTATAGGTCCGTGCCGTACCATAGAGATTCTGATAAAAGGAGGTGAAAGCCCCTCCAATGCCCTCAATGTCGTCCACTCAAGTGTTATCCCTCAAAACCCAAGAAATGAAATTCCTATTCCTTCGTCCATTCGCAACCGAGTGAAAGAACTTAGTATTTTCATCATCTTCCTTAATCCAAGTCACCCTCACTTTTTGCTTCCAATAAATTTCCACTTGCTTGAGGATCATCCCTAGTTCAGTCTGAAGGAATACATCATTATTGATCTCATCAACTGACAAGGAGCGGGATTCTCTAGCTAAATCAATCCTATCTAACTCATGCAAGAGTGCCAATTTTTTCAACTTGATTGACCCAAACTTGAATTTTGCCCAATTTTTGAGTGTCTCCCTAATTCGAGCGATCTTTTTGCTGTTTTTTCTCTTCTCATTTGAATAAATAGCTTTTAGAGCTCTTTCTCTCAAAAAAAAAAAACAAAAATCCAATAGGGCAAGCAAAAGGCACAAAGAAACTGAAAGACGAGTATCAATCTTGTTCTTTGGACCATCATGGTATACTTGCCTGAATGACAGAACATTTGCTGCTATAATAAGTAGAGGAAGTAGGATTCAACTGAAAAATGAAAAGAAGATCGTGATCAGACCTTGCAACAAAAAGATCGATGGTGAGTAAGTGACGCCAAGCTGAAGCAGTCGTTGTTTCAATTGAGAACATTTTAGTCATGCCGGGTAACTGCAAGAAATGCAGATATTAGAATTAACATTTACATTTATCAATGGTTCCGAAGAAAATGCTTATCTCTGTTAGCCTGTATTTACTGGCAAACAGCAATTCCAGTGTCTCTGGTGTCCAAAAGAGGTAAAGAATTACCGCATATACAACAGCTAGCATGACATTTGGTATACTGCTTTTCATGGATCTTCTGGTCTGATATCAGTCGAGCAACAATGCATATACGTTTCAAATAGACAAAAGATTAGATGTTTACAACTTTACATAGGGGGAAATACTTGCAAGTTCAGATTTTGGAGCTAGAACCATCAAACTGTAGAATGGAAGAACAGCAATAATACCAAAAGTGAAGGCAGTTCGAGCAATTTGAGAATGTTCAACCCCTACAAAACAAGTAATCTTCATCAGAACCGGGAAATTCAGCAAAAAGCATGACGGAAATTATGTATTTATATGTTTTTACTTGGTAATAAGAAACTTGATCATCAAAACATCTAGTTTGTACTGAAATATCGCAGACAAAGTCATTATAATATGGATACGTGAACAAGTAACTCTGCTTTCTCATTACATTACATCGATAAACATCTCCCGTTAATGACTTTTTTCATGATGGTTTTAAGCCGGCCCATTTTCATAAATTAGCGTTCGAAATAAATACAAGAATCAAATGGGTTTGGAGTTTTTCTTTGGCCGGTGTTCCTTGCAATCTTCGGCTTGACTACAACTGTCGGCACACTAAGATTACTCCAGTTAGGTTGAAGTTTATTTCATTTATCGGCATTGTATTGACCGAAACAGTCCAAGTTATTGGGCTGAAATCTTGAATTTCATTCAAGAAGGATGGGAATGTATCACAGTTTTTCATGAGGTATTGGCCTACAAGAACATGACCAATGAACCTTTTATTTGAATATCATCATAAGTTCATCATAATCAATATAAATTAGGTGCATAGTTGGTAGTATGTCCAAAGCATATGCTGAACAGGACAAATGGTCAAACAGAGTTGATCAAACAATTTAATCAAAGCCTTGACACCATTAATTTCAAGCTGAAGTTAATGATTCATTATAGATTCAGCAAAGTTATTGATAAGTGCATGTTAAAATCAATCTGTTTATAGGAAGTAGATCCCAGTTATTAATATCGAGTAGAGATTCTTCAGAGAAGAGAACGAAACTTAATATATGAGTAATTAGCAAGTTGATTGACACATGAACCTCACACAGGCTACGCTGATTCAAAAGTAGGAGTATAATCCATATTTAATGCAATGTGGTTAATCCATTTTAACAAAAATATAACATAATCCATATTGGGATTTCATATTAATGCAAAGTCATTAGCAAATGCAATCAAATCTTTTGTGGCTCAATGGTCATCATATGTTGGTGCTACTAATCATATTGCCAATTAAGGATAAAAATTCAGAAATTAACTTCTGAAGATAATTAAGGCCTTACAAACAAAATGACTTCCAAAATATTCTTTTCTGTAATGTTCCAAAATATATCGAAGAGTTCTTTCGCTTTTCAGGAATAATACAAGCCTCGGGTAAATCGTCAGACTTCTTCAAACTTTCCTCTGTGCAGGCATGTCTAAATCATCGCATTTAAAAAATTATCTTTTCATAGGACTTACCACAAAATATATGCAAAACAACAACAATAATAACTAAACCAGATGCAGAATATCTATGGTCAAATTCAAGGTTGATACACTGCATCTGATCCACACAAAGGTGAGGCTAAAGATTGAAGCAATCCTTGTGTTCTATGTTAAGTCTTCTCACAATCTTTCAAAGTGAAAGGGAAGGTAATGCACCGAATTGCATACATTATTCTCCTAACCATCGTTGTTAATTAAACGTCATCATGTCAGTCTGTAGATCACTAATGCCATCAAAGGATTTAGTTTATAATTTTGTTTTGATAGCAATCACCTAATTCCTCTGAAAACATATGGACAGTTAAAGCTCATCTGTCTTCCAATTACTAACCTTGAAAGACTTAATTAGTCAATTGTTCTTATCTTTTGAGATCAACTGTGAGGATCTTTGCATCAATCAAGCTCACATTGACAACACCAAAGATATGCATGTAAATCCTGATTACAATTTACTATGACAATTTACCAATAGATTTATTCCAGAGTAACGTACAGAGATATGCGAGAAGGAATATGTTATCTTTGGCTCCACTTTCCTATCCAAATGATTGTCGAAAGATGTACATCATAGAATATTTGGATATTTTGGATTCCATGGAGTGTATAATGTGGCTTGTTAATTCTATCGTTATCGAGATGATGGAGTCTTATTTGATTACAAGAAACAGTGAGCATGAATGGTGCTGTCACAACATTGAAGATCATGGCCTCCTAATCAGTTGCAAGTGGAATCCAAGAAACATCAAACACCCAACCACTTGCTACAAGAATTGTGTTCAGATTCTCTCCTACTTTGCAAGGTTATCATAAGCAAGCTAACAAAAGAGCGACGATAAGAGACGATCAATTCCTTTCGACGCATAAATTCGTTTCCTTAAATAAAACAACCTCTACCTTTATCAAATTAACTCTCATAACAGTGGCTTCACCATAACATAACATACATACCAACTATATATTGATTTTAATTTGAGCTTTGATCTCCATAGTCAATAAAAGTAAAGTGATCAAAACTATTCTGAAATGGTGGAATGGGATTCCACTATTGTGGATGAAGATTTCCGGGACAAATAAGGCTAACAAATATTTTCACCAATGGCCAACAACATAAAATCAGTCCTTCAAACGTCGTTGACACTCTTTTCATCCACAAAATTGTCCCAAATGGATTGCCAAATCTATGATAAACTATTCTGAATGCTAACACGACTACAACCACTTATCTCTCCATTTTCCCAAAGCTCTTGCAACTATGGCTTTGGTCTAAAAAGTGATGGTATGACTTGGCATGCTTCACCAACAATATTAGGACCACCCCACCCTTCATTCATGACTGGCTGGCTATATATCATGATAAGCTTTTAAAAAATATATATAATTTGGACATTTCAAACCAAAGCTCTCAACTTGAAATAATGATAACAGAGCTCCATATTAATTCCAAGAAGATAAACTGCTTTGTACCATATATATATATATATATATATAAAACATTGTTTCACAATTGGGCAACCTATCATTGGTACTATTGTCTTTTGTGTGTCATCCATAAATATCACAAATATCTCCAAAGAGCTTTCTACAGTCCAATAGTGCTTATCACAACAGTAAAACACCTGTACCATCTAAACTCCATGTGGTCTGTTCACTAAATCTCCAACTTAGGAAGCTTAGATACACACCTATAGTGCTAGAACAGCAAGAAAAGGAAAAAAGAATTAAAATTAAAAATCCAAAGCTAAGAAACAGGGATTTAATTTCCAATTTTCCATCATATGAATCAAAAAGCACATGAAAACAGAGTACATCAATAAAAGAAGCAGCAGAAGAAGAAGAAGAAGAAGAAGAAGAAGAAGAAGAAGAAGAAGAAAGAAAAAGGTAAGCATACATCCTGGTTGTCATCCAAAGAACAACAAATTGGCCCAAAGAGAAGATGTAGCAGTACTGTTGATACAGCAAAATCATAAAGGAAAGAGGCAGAGGAGGAGACCTTTGAACCCCAGGCGCAACAAAGGAGAGACATTTCCAGTGGGGAGCAGAGGTGAAGGAATCCACCACAGACACCACCAACACCAACCCTCACAATCTAATGGTCCCTAACAACAAGAGATCAAATAAAGGGGCATTTTGAAGAGTGATACAAGGATTCCTAGTGCACCACTGCCACAATTTGCAACCACCCAGAGCTGAGCAGAGGAAACAAGAGAGCCTCTCACTCCCCTACCAAAATCATGTACGTGTGCCACTGCCACCTTCTATGTCTCGCAACATATCAACCACATATTTGCCTCGTGATCTGAATGCAGTTTGCTGCAAGGTAGTTGGCCATCACGCGGCTTCCCGCCAACCTTAACCTGTTCAGTGTTCAGTGTCCACTCCATTACTGGAAATGGACCAAACTTTTTGCTGTTTATTGCCAAACAGCAAACATGATTCATATGTACATATATATATATATACAATCTCCTGATCTCAACTTCCACTTGGGAAGAATATATTCATTTCTTCTTCTTCTTCTTCTTCTTCTTCTTCTTCTTCTTCTTCTAATGCTTTCAAATGTAGCCACCACTAATATTGGTTGGATTTTAATTAGTTAAGTGAATTGATCATGGAAACTAAGAACAGTGGTTCATCAGTCTTGAATGAAGTACGTAGACATGAGAACAGGAGCAGTACTTAAGAAGCAAAAAAACAATAATAATAACAATAGTAATAATGATAATAATGGGAAAAAAAAAAGTATGCACTCACAAAGTGGGGCGCCCTTGTCTTTAGCAAACGGTCAACCAAAAAAGGAGACAAAATCAGACATGCTACCTTGTGATCAGCATCGAATCCATCATGAATGCTCGTTACCAACTGTCATGTGGCCTCCTCTAAGTCCTCCATCAACAACGAACGTAGAGAATCAAAACTGAAGGAGATGGGGACACACCAATCCATGCATGGGCCCATGCATGCATGCATGCATACATACATATATATATATATATACACAAGCACAGAGATATTTAACAAATTGAAGTCACTTTGATTTGCGCTTTATTCCAGTTGAGTTTACCATGCATTGAGGTAAAGAAGGAAAAGGGACAAAAGGCAGGGAATCAAAAGAAAAGCAAGGGAGGGCACCAACATCCAAATCTATGTTGATGGAGATGCAATGGCATCGTATCGTTGACTGATGAGACCGAGCCCATATATAACAAGTTTGCCGGGAAATTTTGATGCTCACTCAATTTAACTTGTGTAGCCAAACTAGTTAATTATTCAGTAGTGATTTCCTGGTCCAATCTGATAACAAGAAGAGGGTACCACCACCTCCTGGTCTCAGTGACAACAGAATCCTTTTTTTTCACTTTAAAAAAATATATATATATATACACACACGGGTTACATAAAAAGAGAAAAAAAAACAAGGGCAAAGAGAAGCAGAACTAGGTACGTAGGTATCTGGTTGTACGTGAAGACACTATCCAAGCATATGTCCTCCCTTTGTTAGTGCTCTTCAGTTGGCCTGTGTGCGGAATGTGTAGGCCGGGGAATATAATCATAAGATTGATTCAGATGTGACATTTTGTGATCCAAATCAACACCAGCTAGCTGTGTTGAAATGGACATGCATAATTATAATAAGTATATATATATATATATTCTACGAACAAGTTAGTTACTAATTAGTTATATAATATTAATATATATATAGATATATATGTGTGTGTGCTTGTGTGGGTCTGTGGTGAGTGAACCTTAACGCAAACCATTTATGGAGGCCGGTTTTTGGTTTGTTTCAAAGTGAACCAACTTTTACAACACTTTTTATCGTTTGGGCATATAAGAAGCCCCACCAAAAAGTGGCCCCGGGGTTAACAAAGAAAAAGACTAGGACGTGAATTAGGTTCCTCTAATTTCCAGCCTTGTCTTGTCTTGTAGTGAAATTAACTTATTAAATTAATTTAAAAAAATGATTATAAAAAATATATACAAATATAATTTTTTGGGAAGAGAAGCTAAGTAGAGAAAAACTCAAAAAAACTTTCTTTCCTCGGTGATGTTGAATTGCTGATGCAATAAATGGGCGTCCGCAAAGCGCGGCGAAGAGGCTGTTGATTTGACTTCATTGAACGCCCCAGGAAAGGACACAGGGCCCAATGTAATATTTGTGTAGGGATACAGTGTTGTGTTGTGTGCCTTTGGTGGTGGTCCATTTGGCTTCTCACTTCTCAGTACAAAGACATGCCTGGAGAGTCACTAATAAGTCACAATAACTGCGGTTGTGCTGCGGGGCTCTTCTTAAGGGCAGGCATAGAGGGATAGGAGGGCTCCTATGATCCTATCATATGTCCCTAAACAAACAGGAATATTATGATTGCTGGTGGCATGGTCATAACTGGAGGTCAAGCCTCAAAGCAAATTAATCAGCAACCTATACATGACTCCACACACTCAACTGCTCCCAAAACTACTCTTTTGGAGTTTCTTTTTCTAATCATCATCACCGTGGCTATACAATACATTTTATATTTATTTATTTATGTTTATTTATAAAGACACTCCTCCCTCTTATATCATCACATTGTAGTTGGGCTGGGGAGTTTGGTATTCACATATCACATGCCTCTGATGCCCTGATGCTTTCTCCCAACACTTAATACTCACAACCAAAACGTGATTAAGAGTTGGCAGAGCCAGTCAAGAATCATAAAAAGGGAAATTAATGATATATACGTTGACAGCGATAACCTGACAAAACTCCTATATTTACTCACTTCTGCCCTTTTTTTTATTATAATATTATTCAAATTCACTATTTTTAATATTTTCAAATTTTTCATTTATACTTACTTGTCTAAGTGCATTTTCTGTATTTTATTTTTGTTATGGGTTGTTTTGATAGATTTCACCTTTAATCTTTAATGACTGCTTCCGTCTCTGCTTCCTTTCACTTGATTATAAATTTATCTTTTACCTATTTTATTCCCAAAAACCTTCCTAACACTGCAAAATTGGTCGCCTCCACCACTCTCCCTATTTTTTAAATACAAAAATTTTAAATTAAAAAAAAAAATGGCCCTTTTTTTCTCTTCATTTTTTTGTTTCCTCTCTTCTATTTTTTTCTTTTTCTTTTTCTCTTTTTTTATAAGAAAGAGGCCAATGCCGAAACGCTGCAATGCTCAGCTGACGGAACTTAGAGGTTGACGTCGGTGCCGGAGAAGGAACTGTTGGTGGTGCACGCCATCATCATCGTCGCCGGCGCCGGCGCCGGCGGAGATGCCATCGAGGAAGTGGCGCACTGCTTCGATGCTGGGCCCCACCACGTCCCTTTCCCAGGCTTCGACCTGCTTATCTTTACCGGCGCCGCATAGCTTGGCGGCGATCACCGCGCTTGCGTCCAGCCGTCGGAGCGCCCACCCGTGCTCCACCAAGCGCTTGATCTTCCTCACCTGCGTCTCGGCTAGCCGCCGCGTGTTCTCCTTGATCTCCGCCACCGCCATCTCGAACCCCGCCGCGCTCTTCCCCTTTTCAAAGTACTTCTTGAATTCAGGGACCCCAATAGCCTTCCCCAACCCAGCGTGATCCCGGTCTCCGCCGGCGGCGAAGTACGCCTCCAGCTCGTCCACCATGCCGTCCCCAATCATCTCATCCACCCGCCGATCAAGGTACTCGCCAAGCACCGCCGCATCGACATCAACCCATAAAAAACAGCACCGATACCTGAACCGCTCTCGCCGGACGGACCCAAACGGGTCGGACCGAGGATCATAGTGCTCCGCGAGCAACGCGTGAATGTACGAGTTCGACCCGCCGGCCAGCACCGGCCGACGACCACGGGCGGCAATCCCCGCGATGCACGAACTCGCCAGGGATCGAAACCCACCCGGCGGGAGTTCCCCGCCGCAAGGGTCAAGCTCACCGAGGAGATGATGCGGCACGCCGCATCGATCAGCAATAGGCATCTTATTCGTGGTGATGTCAAGCCCTTTATAAACCTGGATCTTATCACTGTTAACAACCTCACCGGAAAACATAGAAGAGATGTCGATGGAGAGCTTAGACTTGCCGGTACCGGTAGCGCCCATGATGACGAGCACATCTTCATTCCTTCTCGAATGATGATGATGATGATGGTAAGACCTCCGACTCCGAGAACAGCAACGATGGTGATGGTTATCCACAGAGTCGGCGGTGATGGTGGATACGGAGGTGGCGGCAACCCCCGCTTGGAGCGATGGACGGAGGAGTCTTGTCGCGTTGCAGTTGATGATGCTTCTAGAAAATAAATTTTTCATATAGTCCAATGAATCACCACGACTCGGTGAGGAAGAAGACAATGAAGAAGATGATGATGATGATGATGATGATGATGATGATGATGGTTGGGTTTCGCATGCCAAGCGTTTGTCAGTATTCACAGCAGGGAACCAACAGTGAATGCCGTTGCGCGCGAGAGCGAGAGCATGAGCATGAGCATGAGCATGAGCAGGGCTGTCATCTCAAATCATGCCCTTTGGTGTTGCTGTTGGTTGTTTCTCTCTATATTGTTTTTTTGCCCTTTTGTTGGGACGCCTGCCTGTGCCTGTGCCTGTGCGCTTCTCTTTCTTTCTTTCTTTCTTTCTTTCTTTCTTGTTTTTTCTTTCCTCTCTCAGAGTGTTTCGTTTCTTTCTTCGGGATTCCCCCAAATATAAACCATAAACCATTGATGGCTACCTTTTATTAAATCTTAATCTTAATCTTAATTATAATAATAATACTCTTAATTTTAATGTTAATCTTAATTATATTTATTTAGTTAATCATTCATTTCTACCATGCTTGCTACATCATCTACTACTTCTAGTGGTAGTAGTATTTTTTTTTGTTTGAATGAAATGCATAAATCATAAATTTATTGAAAAGAGTGGTAGTAGTAGTGATGGTATGTATCAATAGGATTCTATTTATGTCATATTGTTTTTAATTAATAAAGAACAAAAGGTGAATAGAGACTGGCAATAAGTGTGTGTGTGAGAGAGAGAGAGAGAGAGAGAGAGAAGAGAGAGAGAATGAGCGAGTGAAGAGAAGAGAGCTAAAAAACCATATAGCACAGAGGTAGAGGTGTGTGTTTGGGGGGGTGTGGGTGCACGGTGAAATGGGCGAGAAGCATAGAATAAGAGCATGCTTGCTGCTTTGGGATCAGTTTGTAGCAGCACTGGACACTCCTGCCGGCTCTTCACCCCAACATAACACAAGTTACACAACACACCACAACACTCCTCATGTGCACCCCACCCCAACCCAATACTTGATCATCTCCTCCCTCTCTATTCTCTACTTATTTCATCATCAATGCAAAGGCAAAGGCAAAGGCCGCAAATCCAATTCTATGCTCTCTCTAATTTTTCCCAAATTTTTGTTTCTAATAATGTGTTTCCAGTTATATTCGCAGAAAACGCCAAATTAGTCGCACAGAATTAACCGACCACTGCACCACCTACAATTTTGTTTTTTTTAAGATAAAAAAAGAGAAAAAAGGAATATGATACCCAAAAAGAAAGACAAGATATTAAAAAAAAATTAGAAACAAAATTAGGAAAATGGAAGATTTTGTTGGTAGGGCATGCCTTGCATGCTCGACAGCAAACTGGCGTAGCAATATTACTATTAACAAATATTATTCTAGAAAATTTGGATGTGGCCATTCAAATTGCATTGATAGTTCTAAGAATTAATTCCAGTACTTATTCCTCCCTTTCAAAAGATAAGCTAAATGTTTAAATATATATATATATATATATATATTTTGGTGTCTATATGAAGAACAATGTCACTCGTTTGTTGGGTTGGGTGCGGTGTATCAATAGGTGGCTGACACATTTAGAATGCATATATGAAATATATACATGCCTCATATATATATGGTATGCATATTGTTATCAAAGTGTATTAATTTCCAGAATGGTTAGTCAATGCATTTGGACATTCCATGCTGCTTTCAAATTGTAAACATATGCCCAATTGTTCCATTTCACATGGGAATCAAAGCATAATATAATGATAGAAACTTAATACTCAGTTCATGTGCAGCTTTTGCAACTAATGAGAAATTAATTGCATTTTAATCAATCCTTTATTATAAGAAAGAAACTATTTCGAAAAATAAATGCACTGCAGAAGAATTGATTTTTATTAGAATAGGGCCAAAGAAAAACTTTATAGATGATGATTAAATAATCAGTCAAAACAAAGTTGGACCAAAATTCAACCAGGCAATATGTGCATGTTGTGAGAAAAGAAAAGAAAATGGTGGTTGTGAGGTGGGCAAAGTTGTTCATTATTAAATGCACATCTAATTGCAAACTTATACCAAAAGCTTAAAACGGTTTAATCCCCACCAGACATGGTTTGAATTGACTTCATATATATATATATATATATAATTTATTTTTCTATTTATTTATTTATTTATTTATATTTATATTGCCATGGTATATTGTGTTTATTAAGCTACTATAACCAAGCATTTATATATATAAAATGTGTTTCTTTTGCCGGCCTTTTTGGTACATATAAGTCAATATATATATAGTGCCTATATACAAACATATTTAGTACCTTTTAATTTAAACTTGTGATGTAGAAGAAAACACACACACACATATATATAGTAATGGTATATTGGGTTAAATAAGCAAGGGATCTTGACCATATATTTATAAACATATATGTTACAATTATAATCTTAAAAAATATAAAAAATTAATATTTTGTGCTATCAATACATGAATAAAATAGGCTTTGAAAAAGATGATATAAGAGTGTACCATGATGAGTTGATCCTTTTATACAAATTTTTTTTATTATTATTTCAGAAACTCTTATAGTGTTTATTCATTATTGATCTTCTAAAAACATAATGTGCTCACACGGTATTTACTCATTATCGGTCTTTTGAAAATGTAGTATTTTGATAAAATTTCAATTCTTCCATGTTATATAGTACCTATGATTATATTTTATTATCATATTTAAGTGAGAAATCATGTCATAAAAAAATATTAAAAAAAAAAGCCATTTCACAAAGAAGGATGCCATGATGAGGAAGTAGTATAAGGTGACTGGTTATCATAACGCATGAATTAATTTTTACATTAAATTGTTAATTTATATCATTTTAGTTTAGTGTAATGAACATCGTTTCTTTAGAGGTAAAATCCAATTTTATTTATAAATTTTACTCAAATATTCACTTTTGTTTGTATGTTTTCAAAATATTTTGTGTTTGTGTTTGAAAAATTTTCGAATTCAAAACTTTCAAAATATAATGTAAAAAAATAAAAAGATATTTATAAATGATTTATAAAAAAATCAATATATATATATATATATTTTTTGGTCATATGTTTAGTTGAAATGTATTGCAAAAACTATATTATGTGAAATAATTTATAAAATATAAATATTGCAAAATCAGATCAACTGAAAGAGCACTACTTTAAGGGGGTGTTTGGATGTCAAAATTGGAGTGGGAGTGAGGGAGGATTGGATGCAACCCCTTGTTTGGGTATGCATCAATGGGAGTGAGGGAGGATTATGGAGGGAGTGAGACTCACCCATGTGAGTGAGTCTCACTCACCACATAATTGGGGGGATTGTAGGGGGATTGGGTAACTTTAATATAAAAATGACTAATATGCCCTTATATATATCATGTTTTACAAGGTGTTTTTAATTGTTTTGATTTTTTTATTACATTGTTGTTCTTATGCAAAAGAAATAATTATTATAGTTAATTTTTTTTATTGGAATTATTTTTAATTTAATTTATAATTAATATTATTAGTTAATAGCTAATTAATGATATTATTACTTAATTCTAAAAAATTAGAATGAAATTATAGTATTATAAAGTTAAATATTTATTTTTGATAATTAACTATTTACTTTTTTTTAATATTTTTAAAAAATATAATTAAAAATAACTCATTATTATGACATGTACAATAGTATTTGTTTTGCATAAAAAGCATAAGTGTCATTTTATCATATTTATTTTCTTTACTTTTCTCATTTCCAATAAATTACACTCTCCAAACCTTACCAACCAAACACATTCTTTATTCTCACTCCTACTTCACTCCCTCTCATGTCACTCTTATCCCATTCCTCCCTAAATCCACTCCTGACAACCAAACGCCTCCTAAAGTCTACCCTGACTACAATATGACATCAGTAAGGGAAAGTAAGGAGATAAATCAATCGGATTGTGTGTAGTATGCATGTGAGAGTGCCACACATAAAAATTAATAAAAAAAATATAAATATTACCTTAAATATTTTGGGGGTACAAAAATAAAAAATTTATATAAAATACATAAAACTAAAACAGTTGATTCAAAGTGTTTGGAATAATTATTTTATATAATTGGACAATAGGTGGATGCCTTTTTTTTTCTGTCCCTTAATTTTATAAGGTTAATGTACTTGATAACTTTTATAAATCTAATCTTTTATTTTATTACTTTATAACATTGATGTAGTTGACAACTCATACAACCTAAGTACCTAACTCTCTCTCTCTCTCTCTCTCTCTCTCTCTCTCAAACTTCAGCTCTAATTTCAATTCCATATTTTTTTAAGAAAAAAATATTTATTAGTTCATGAGAATTTTTATTTATCATCGGTAATATTTCTAATAAAATATTATTCTATGCAGTCTCTCTTTTTTACAATAAATTTTATTTCATCCCTCCTGTCACTTTTGGAAGTTTGATTTATGTTTAATAACACACAAATTTAAATAGATTCGTTAAATAATAAGCGAATACACTAAAAATCAAATAACAAAACTAAAAACTGAACATGATTTAAGAATAATAAATCTAAAGTACTAAAACCAAAGAGTAAAGCTAAAAATTGAATGTGATGTAAAAATAGTAAAATAGAGGTTATCTAACCATTGGAGTTAAAAATAATTTTGGAGAAACTGAGGAACTTATAAAAAATTTGGAAAAATTAAAGATTTTATTGGCTCAATACAAAAGTTGTTTTTGACCTTTTCAGTAATTTTTTTTAATCAAATTTATATTTTAATAAATTTAAAGTTTATTAATTTTTAAAAATACTGACAAATCAGATATATCTCTATTTTAATTTTAAAAAAAATGAAGTACCAATTTTTTATTATTAAAATCATAATTTAAAAAAACATATATATTAATAACTGTTTAATCTAATAGTATTGGATTTACATAAATTTTAATTTACATAAAATAAGAATAAAAATATTATTGGCTTGTAAATGCACTGCTTATGCACGTTCTCGTGCCTTATTCACATTCATCTCAATATATATACATATAATGCAAAGCAATGTCAGCTAGCACGTCATGTAGATGTGGGGTCTGTTTTGATGACTCCCAACTCCCTAGAAAACAAGCGTGATGAACATAGTACGTACAAAAAAGGGTTTTTTACTTCTTTTAACTAAGTATATATAGCTAGCGGCTAGCCACCATATATATATATATATACACATTTAGCTAGCCACTCGCTAGTAAGAAAGCTCTCAACCCAGATGAATATATATATTAATATATATTTCTGCCATCTATACACAACTTTTGATTACCTTTCCCCACACTACTTTTCCCGGCCAGGACCTCACTTCAAACACAAGACACCAACTAAAAACCCTCCTAAAAAAAGTACATGTGTTAAAATGATCTCTCTTAAATATATAGTTAGGTTTCTTTAGTACTTATTAATGACAATGATAGCTGCACTAGAGCAAAGTGAAGAAGCTGTTTTCATTTGAGAGCCTTCACCAGAAACATGGCTAGTTGCATGCACATGAACAAGAGCCAGAGACACAGAGCCATTGAATAAAATGGCACACGCGTGAGTGTAGGGCGACCACCACCTTTTATTTCATTAACCAAATGCATGCATGTATGTACTCGTGCATTATTTATAATTACAAAACTATATATTTATAGCAAGTTGACAAGGATTCTTTAATGGAGGAAGGGGAGAAGAAGCATATATGTATATAGCGTGAGGCCAAATCATACCATAAACAGTGAGCATGGTGCAAGTGCACTGTTTCCTTCTTGTATTTTATTATATAATATATGTATATATATTGTTTATTTAAGTAGAAGAGTGAGGATGAAGGGAGATGAAAAAGTTATATAGCTAATGAGAAAAAGTCTGTAAACATGTCCATTAGGCTATGATTGCACCTTACTTTTGTATATTAACTATAGTTGTATTAATAATTCATGTTCTCTTTGTTTGTTTTGTTTTTTTTGTAATATGATGAGTAGGGTTATTAGTGGAGTTAATTAATTATTAAGGTTCATAATGTGTTTTAGGGGTGGAGAATCATCTGAACTCATGTGAGACAAAGTTTGGGAACTTACGAGGAGAACGCCATGTCTCCATCCCAAGAGACCATTCAGTATAAAACAATGTTCCACTGACTTATTCAAGACCTTCTTTTTAAACACTTGGTTTCAAGCCAGTCAGTGTTCTCCTTCTTCTTAATTAGATTAGATACCTTCAAAGATGTAGACAAGAACCAATTTATTATCTTCATTCTTGTTTGGATACTAATGAATGTTTCTCACCTTCAATATATATATATATATATAAACACATAAATATATATAGATTGTAACAGTAGTCTAGTGTCACCATCAAGACTTCATGCATGGATTGATTGCTTGTCTTCATCTGCATGCAAAGATAAAAAAAGATTGATTAAAATCAAACAGTATAATTGTCAAACTCCAGACATGAAATTAATTAAGTCAACTATACGTTCCAATTAATCTACACAAACTGTTGCTTTCATACCACTGATGCACTCCATTAATTACGCAAAGTGTTCCACATCCAAAGCTCTAAATAAATGGATGAACTAGTGGTTATGAACCAATAACTTATAAGTATCAATAACCTACTCAAAGGATCACCATTTTAATTTAATTACATGATATCATACATATGTACTATCATTATCATCATCATTATTAATATTATTATTACTTCATGAAGACAGACACATATTCAGCAGTCCTCCTGACTGCTTCAAGAGCCAAGTTACATATCAATTAATTTTAATAAGATCTAGATTGAGCTTAGTGAATTAAAAATTGATTAAGGAGTAATTAACGTAATTGCATGAGGACAAAGATAGACAAAGTCATGAATGAGATTCCACTAATGTTAGTGAATTAACATGAAGGTTGAGACAACTAGGACTGATAGTGCCACATGACATGGCACAAGTAGATAGAACCCAGTTAGAAAAGAATTAAAGAACATAAAAAATATATATATATATATAAATCAAGGATGAAATTAATGGCAGTTGATGACACGTAAACAGTTTGTTTATACTAATTTTATATGGCAACATGATAGTACGTTATTATTATTATTCACTGTTTCCTTTATTTATTTATTGGGGAAGTCCACTGCTTAATCTCCAACTCCCTTGTCTTAAACCAGCAGTGATAGGATTATCAAATGCATTTTTAGGTCAAAACCTTGATTTATAAACAATAGCAAAGACAAGTTTTATTTTTTAAAAATATTTTTGACCATTTCGTCAGCTTTAGGTTTAAGCTATTTTTTTCATCTATTTTAATTAATTTAGAGTTCAAACAATATTGATAAACTATCTAATCAACTAATTAGTTAACTGATTAATTTCTTTATATATAAATGGATTAAAGGAGATGCATGATAAAGCTAATGAAAAGGATAACAAGCATAAACTTACATATGTCACAATTTCATTTAATTTTTTAATGTTTTGATACTTATCTACTGTTTGATTTGAATGCTTGGGTAGATGCATACGTACTTGATGTTGGTACCAACCTCCCAATTAAAGTTTACTAATCATACAATAATTTAATACTAGAATTATATAGTAATGCATGGCAGGATTAGGTGAGTTTATAATATGAATTAGAATTGTTAGAAATCCTATTAATGTTTAGTTTGTGTGTATATATTATAGTTAAAGCAAGGCATTAATTATAATACACCTTCCTAAAACATTAGAGTTGATATAGGCTTCAAGTTCTTGATTTGGAAAACAATTGTAAGTAGGATCTACAAGCATTGGAAGTGGTATAGCAGTTGAGGAGTGCTATTTAAGAGTTATTATTCAATAAGGATAATATATATCATGCATTATAATCCATATATATATACCAACAACCTTCTTTGATTAACTCCACACGTCTCTAATTGGAGTTGCTTTTCATCCCAATTAATTAGACATAAATATATCAATAGTTTAATTAATTCATCCCATAATTTATCCGTTACTTATGGGAAAAAAAATCTCCATTTCTCCAAACCTTTTTCAATTATTTTTTGGGTTAGTCTCACTACCTATATAGTATAAATCAAAATGCAACATATATGAGTTTTTCTTAATCACATAAAATTTATATATATTTTTTCTTGAATAAATGTGGACAAGCCATGCATTAGAGACGGGCACACACGAGGAGCTGAGCTTTACAATATATGTGCCCTCCATCTTCATGAGTTGGTGTTTTAATTTGTCTCATTATCAAGATGAGCACGCATGATATTAATAAATCAAACTGTCATTGACTTTTATATATAAGTTTATATTATATATTAATAAAATTAAATATGACCATTGAAGATATATTAAAATCATTAAAAAAGTTACTAAAATCCGAGTAATGAAAAAGATGTTAATTAACATTTATATATATATATATATATAAATATATATAATTTTTTAAAGATGAAAAATAGCAATTTCCTCTTTTCCGCTTAAGATCATGTTTCTTTTGAGTTCATCTCCTCTAGTTCTAGAACCACAGAATACATTGATTCCAGCCTATCATATTCAGACATGTGTATTATGTGATGTTATTATATTTATTGTGATTTGGGATACATGTTTCTTTTATTCTGCAATTTGAGTTCCACAATTTGTTTCTATTTCAAAACAAATTGAACATTATTCAAAAGTTCTTATTAGTTTAGATGAATTTTTAAAAAATATTAAATAAAAATACCGATATATTTAAACTATAATCTATAAAATTAAACACTTTTCCTCCAATTAAAGCAACTCTCTGCTAGTCTTGTTTTTATTATTATTATTTTGAAAAATATGAACAACATTTGTTGGTAAATATTTGAACACCTCACTTGCTAATTTTCAGATTATATATATATATATATATATATATATAATTGAAACGTTGACGTCCACAAATTTAAAAAAGTTAAAAAAAGAACGGGTGGGGATTGGGTGTGGAATCCCCGAAGAGAGGTAATCCAAGGGTGGAAGTTAAGGACTATTAGATGTTGATTTAACGTCCCCATAAAGATTAGTGCTCGTATATATACATAAATACATATAAAGAAGTCTATGCCTTGAAGTCCATCATCCAATTTATTTTTTAAAATAATTTACTTTAATAATGAACAAGCAATAGCAACATTAATTTAGAATGGAAGAAGTACCAACAACAAAGTGAGTAATTATTGTTTTATTTATATGAAGCTCATCTTTGAAACAAGGTGAGTCCATGGACCTAGTTCGTATCGTCTTTGAAGCCCACAAACTATTTGCATTTGGTCTTTTAGCTAGACTTGAGCCAATAACCACAAAGCTCAATCTTATTATTAAAAATATATTAATAAAAAAAATTACAACGTCATTACGAATTTGAATTGTTTAAAAAATTTGGTCGCCCTAATTCAAATACTGACATGATACCATTCAATTAACTTAACACCTATTTAATTAACTCATCTAACACGACTTATAAATATAAAATAAATATTACATCATTTTTTTTAAAAAAAAAATTGGCCCTTGATCAAATGCGTTTATTATACATTAATAATTTAAAAAAATCTAGATATGTTCGGAACCAATCTTCAATTTATAACGAGTTTCTAAGATCACTTAGATTAATAGTTTTCAATTGATATTCGTCATAATATTTAAAATTCTCTAATTTTTTTATTTTATAATGAAAACAAATTTGTTTGACCTAATTAATTTTATTATACTTCAAACATTAAAATTAAATCATTTTCACTAATATGATAAAAAGCGGAAGTCATGAATTCTCTCATCAAGAATATTATTTATCTTGTGAATTTATGATTTCTATCAAAAGAAATAAACTATACCATAATTTATCTAAGAATGTAAATCTAAATAAAAAACATATAAAGAAATAAATAACTGTAAAACCTCTAGATTAATATAACACTTAGATACTTATATAAAATCATTTATTTTAAACTTAGACTAACATTTAAAATTTTCTAAATAAAGGATTAATAAGCATAGATATAGCAAATAGATCAAAATACTAAATATATTGCCCTAGTTTTTTTAATGATCTATTTATGGACACCACTTTTATATTGCCAAAGTTTCTTTAATGATCTATTTATGGACATCACTTTTATAATAATAAAAGAGTGGTATTTCATTTTTCCTCCAAATATAAGGTTGAGAGCTCCCCTTTCTCCTAGATGATTTGAGTTTGCCTTGCTATCCTTCCCTCCATAATGTTCTGTCTAAGTTTGTATTATTCTATTGCTCTATTTAATTATTCTAGTTGCTATATTTTTAGAGGATTTTTTTTTAGTATTGGTCTATTGTCCCTCTGTTTGTTCCCATTGTATTATACTCTAATTATGCTTTCTTTTATTTTTAACAAATGTGGTTTATTTATTTTTAAGATAAAAAAAAAAAATCTTTCATCTTCTCGTCTTGGTGTATAATATATGTTTGATTTTAGTATTTAGACATACTGATCAATCAGCTATGTCTTTGATGAGTTCATCTTCAACCAACCAACAACTGTTCATCCTTTATTTCAATTTTTGTGGACTTGTTGGCACAATGTGCTTTCCACATTCCCAGAGCCCTTTCTAAAATTCCATACAAAGTGAACAACAGGGAAAATGACTTGAAGAGAAACCTAGCAACTTTCAAAGTGAGCCACAGTTCCCTGTGACCTCTTCATTGACTTACAGATCTTGGTTAATTTCTTTAGTTAAATTGTGTACTTCTTCATACATCTAGTCATTTTTTTTAAAAATTTCTTCTTTCTCAAAACCACCTCTGTTTCCTTAATTTTTTTTAGTCCTTGTTCTTCTTGGGGTTCTTTATTTTCTTCGTTTTTTTTTTTTTTCTTCTTTGAATTTTTATATCAGTTTCTAAAAAGATAGGGGTTAAGATGTTCCCTATGCAAAATGTTGCAAAAAAGAGCCGCTTTTCTAAAGTTAAAATTTTTAGTCGCCTTACTTGGGACAATAAGATCTTAATTATAGAAAATCTCTAAAAATAAGGTTGCAATAGAATCTCTACGATTTCTTATATACTCTGCCAAACCGAATTCAAAATGGTGAACTATTTGCTCTTTGAACTATCTATATGCTTCCAGAATCTGATCACAATATGTAATGCTCTTTTAACACTCCTAACACGCCATCCACCCTCAAGGACGTGTGATCTTTTTGGGTGAAAAACCGTATTTTTTATATAAAGGATACTGAGAACTTTTTTATCGATGTAATTTGTTGGATCATCGGGTTTGAAAGAAACAATCATATTTTCAACTGTTTTTCCTTAACATACTTAGTTATCACTTATCTATTAAATTTAGAGATGGCAATTTATACCCTACCCAATGGGTATACCCGTACCCGTACCCGGTCAATGAGGGTTACCCTCTTTGACAGGGTATGGGTACGTGTAAGGGTATTATCCGTTATTTTTTTATCAGGTATGGGTCGGGTAAAGATATGCCCCTACCCTACCCGTACCCTTACCCGTTGAAGAGGGTATTGGTAAAACCCGTACCCATATATATATATATATATTTTTTTATTAAACTAAACATTTACCCACAATTTACCCAAGATCTATTTTCATAGTGATTAATTTGAAAATAATACTTCAAATTTTCTCTTAATATATTATTTTAATTTTATTTATTTTTTATATTTATATTTGATAAAGTATAATATTATCAAAATTAAATTTTGGATATATATTAAGAATCATAATTAAATTAAAGATAAACATTATAAAACAAATATAAAAAAATAATGTTATAATAATTTATTCTATAAATTATAAGAACATCATGAAAAATAAGATACTAATAAAAATCAATTGGATATAACTTATAAGAATTACTTGTAATGTTTTTTATATTCAAAATCTTATTAGACATTTATAAAATTTGAAGCTATATAAAATATAAATAATAGATATATGAAAAAATTTAAAACAAAAATCCAAGATAGTTAAACATGAACAAAAAAAAAGGTAGAGTTACCATTGAGTTGTTGTACCCTGTCCTGATTTAGACCTCGGGCCTATTTAGATTTTTATGCTTGCATTAGGGTAAAATGGTCATTTAGCAGTACTGGCATTTTTGCATGTTTGTATAGTAGCTTTTATGTAAAAAATCGGGGGCAATTCCGTCATTTGGATCAATTTTCTATGATTTTTCTATTAAAAGGGCAATTAGGTCATTTTCTATATATTATAAAAAAAATGAATGAATGAGAGAAACCAACCTCTGGATCCTTCTCTTTCTTCATTTCCTTTCTCTTTGTTTCTTGTTCGGTCGACCATAACTTTAGAAGAAATTTTTTTTCGGTGAGAATTTCCGGCGAACTCAAATACCAAAATCCTTCCTCCCTCACTCTTGAATTCGGTAAGTCTTAGATCTAATCTTTTTATTTTGTATTTCTCCCATATTTCCTTGTTTTTAGAAATGTATAAAAACTTTGAATTCTCCATGGATTTGGTGATTTATAGACTCAAATTGAAGCCAATGATTTATGATTCATGTAAGAAAATGTTGTTGAAGAAATTTCTTGATTTAGTGTTGTAAATTGGGAGAAAACCATAATATAAGGTCCGATTTTACTGTAGCAACCTTGAAGTTACTGTAGTACCAAAAATTTTTGAGCTTTTTCTGGTATTTCTTTGGTCCACATTGAAGTTTCTTCTTACCCTAAACTCATTAGAACTAGGTTTACTCCATTTTGAGGTCGTTTGGGTCTAAAATGATGATGTTTTGCCCTAAAACCCTAAGGTTTCGTATTAGACATGTATAATTGCATTTTCATGCATCTTCTTTTAGCTATCATTCTTGTGTTCATTAGAATTTGAATTCACTGCTTGTATCTAGGTGGTGAAGCGTCCTCTAAGGGGAAGGAGCTCGCCGATCAGTGAGCGCGTTTCGGGACGAGACGACTAGTTCTGTGAGTGGTTAAATTTATAATTGCAAAGATTTAATAAAAGTACTAAAGTATTTATTCATGTGTTTTATCACATAAAATTTGATGATAAATTGGTTTCCTTGATATATATTTTGAACACGAATTTACTTGAAATGATTAAAACCTAGAATGCTTATACCTATTTATTTTGAAAGAAATATGTTTACTTGCATCTCCGTAATTATATACAAATGAGATATGGTTTGATATATATTTCCATATTTATATACAAATGGAACATGGTTTGGTGTACATTTTCGTGGTTTAAACATTGTATGATGGATTCTTTGAATTGGAAATTGGAAAGAATTATATTGTGGCATTCAGTTTTGATGGTGACGACAAATTTTAGCCCGACACTGCAGTGTGGGGTTTCCACGGTCTGGCCTGATGGGAGGCGGCGTAGTTAACCCTGGTTTACCCTGGTAAAGAGGTTCGCGGAGCCATTGACAGGGGGTTCTTTTATGTGAGAAATCTGGGATCACCGCACGGGGATCTCAGTGGTCAACACCAAGGAAAGACAACCCTTTTAAATTTTTAAAAAAATTTTAAAACTCCTTGGTTGTCTCATTGCTAGTCGCGGTCACGATTAGCGTGGGAATTGTTTTAGGCCAGCCTGTATTTTGGAACTATGTTCATTGTGTTTTAAAATGTTATTTGCTTTTGATGAACCTTGTGTTATTTGTTAATATGTTAAATACTTGGAACTGATTTTATACATTATTATTGTTGTGGAATTACTATTTAAAATACTTTATCACTCTGTTACATCTATGCTGACACCACTCACTGGGTAACATCTGTACTCACCACTCCCCTTTCTTTTATCTTTTCAGACTGTGACGTTGGACAGAGTTGTGTTGTGCAGCAGTAGAGTGATTTGTCTGTTCTCCTTGTTTAGATTTGTTATATAGTATGCATGTAAGCTTTATGGATCCACTAGACTTGACCTTTATATGTTGTTTATATATTTGTATTTTCTGGTTGTATCTGAAACCCTAGTTTGTACTGTTGTTGATGCTACTTGTGTTTAGGGTCCCTAGTATCAGGGAACCCTATTGTGATCTTATTGTTATGTTGTCTTCTAGCTATGTAATTGTGATAACAGGTTTATATTGAGCCTTACTGCGACCTGAAGTGGGGCCGTTGTGGGACCCATTTCTTGTTGTCATGGCGGTTGCCACGTGCCCGGTTAGGTTCGGGGCGTGACATGAGTTCTAAACAAACGTCATTTTTATATGATTATATAATTTAAAATAAACAAATATATATCAACTTTTAATTTTGAATATATGGACATGCGTTTAAAGATTATAATTTAATGTATAATTTATTTATTTATTTATTGTTATTATTTAAATTTATATTTAAATTTAAATTTAATTCAATAATTTGAACAATGGGTAATCGAGTACCCTGGGGGTTTACCCGTACCCTGTGGGTAAAGGGTAAGGGTATGATTTTTTTCTCACTGAAAGGTACGGGTATGGGGATAGGGGTTACAGATACGGGTATGAGTTTTGGCATATCCTACCTATACCCTACCTGTTGCCATCCCTAATTAAATTAATCATTTGATCATTGGGGTGGATTAATGCAGCTTATGCGGCCAAAAAGCTCAGACTTAAGGAAGCGCTATTAACAATCAGAAGAAGCCTTAGTTTTGCAAGGTGCTTAGCCGATATTTTAGAAGGACCCGTCAAAGTACTAGTCCGAATTCTAGCAGCCTCTTGGGTTGGGGCACAAACATGGAGTATGGATGCCTCAGAGGCTACCCATTGATTATTGGACCTTTTTCTGTTGTTTGCTTTTATTTCTACTGCTAGTCGATGCTTACTATCTAGTGTTTTTTTTAATATTTCTACTTTGTAGTTTTTGTACTCGTCTTTTTTTAATGTCATTTTGCCTTAAAAATTATCATTTATCCATTCTTATTAAAAAATAATTTTATTTATTTATTTTTAAACGTACTCTCTATTCATTATTGTTTTTTTTTCTATTTTGTTGTCTTATATTTATTATAGAACGTTAGTAACAATTCACATTCTTTTTATATGAGTTAAAAAAGGTGAAAAAGGAAGACAATGGAAAAAGGAAAAAACAAATGAGAACAAGCTTGGAATAGCTCATTTTAGATGTTAAGAAGAAGAAAAAAATGGCATTGAACTCTTATTCACACAATTGTAAGGTGACTAGCTCTAAATTATGTGTTACTAATTTAGAAGCTAAGAAGAATGGATAAGCCTTACCATCTTACTGATGTTCGATGCCGATTAAATTAGAGTTTATCCACTCTATTTTTTAGGTTGTTCGCTCAAAAAGATGGCGTTTGCATGCAATTGTGTTGTTTCTGTAGATATTGATACAAGTATAATCTTTTTATGAGGTCATGTATACAATTTTTTCAGAAAAAATTAAAAATTAATGATACCTCCATCATCCCCATTCAATGAAAATTCAAATTGGATTCTTTTGATAAGCTCAATTGAATTTGATTGTTTTTCATTTATGTGGTATGTATATATATGCAATTTTTTTTAATCATCTTTATGCATATGGATTTTCAGTAGGCGGACTAAAGCCAAAATTCAAAAATCAAAATAAAAAAATAATTTAACAAAATAATAATTTTAAATAAATAATAATATGCTAATGAAACAAAAATTGGAATACATATATTTAAAAAACATAAAATATAATTAGAATTTTAATTATTACGTATAACAAACATATGAGATTTTCAATAATTCAACTAAAAAAATACATTTGAAGTTTATATTTTTTTTAAAAAACTATTGTTTATAAAAACTTTTATTTCTTCACTCTAGTATATATGGTACATTATAACATGCATATATGTTATAATATATTTGCTAGGCCTCCTAATCAATTTAAACTTTTTTCAAAAATTACTTTAATTTTTATATATAATTAAGATTTTTATTTTTTTTAATTTATTTTTATTAAAATTTTGAAATTCCAGTAATTTTTAAAATAAAAAATAAAATGTGAAAATAACATGTACTAGTAGGGATGTCAATTATATCCAAACTCGACCTGACCCGAGTTTAACGAGTAAAACCCGGTTTGACCTGGTTTCGGGTCTGGTTCAGGTAATAACCGACTAATGTAAAGCTGATGCGGGTGCGGGTATGGGAATCCTGATAACTGACCTGAACCCGAACCCGACCCGAAACTCAATTAACAAATATACCCAATTATATATATTTAATTTTTTTGTTAGGGTCTTTTAAATTTCTACTCTATAGTGTTTAATTTGTCTATTTTATGCTGCTTTAAATATATCTTTTCAATTCCTACTCTATGGTGTTCATACAAACAAAAAAACTATGAATTTTATTGGTATTTTTAATTTTTATTTGATATTTTAATTTTATTTTAAATTTAAATAGAGGCAACACGGGGCGGGTATACCCGTAGGTACCCGATTAACCTTCGGGTGCGGGTGTGGGTTGTAGTTTTGAAAACCAGTTGGGTTCGAGTTTGGATTCTGATTCGGGTATGGGGGCGTGGTAGCTGGTTCGGGTGCGGATATGACAAAACCCACACCCGACCCGACCCGTTGCAATCCCCATGTACTAGAGAGGATTCAGGTGGGTGGTCACCACATATATTTTAGTTAGACCCACTAACCACTCAATAACAACTACATTGCACACTTTTATGTGCATAAATATTCTATTTTACATTAACTTAAGTATAGAAAAACTGAAACCATAAAATTTTATGTTATCTGAAAAATAATTTCCTCATTGTCAAGGAGGCTTTACCCCTGCTACCCCCTGGGTTTCGCCCCAGAATTTGTGATAAAATTATGAACAAATTTATATTTTACTTATGTGTATTATTTTTATCGTCCAAATGCCAATAAAGTGATGGAGTTGTCTACACTTTATTGATTAATAGTCAAAAATCACGCCTTCCACTGAAAGTGAGAATTCTATCAAAAATGTAATTTCTCCACTTCTATTACTTTAGTCAACTAAAAGTGTGAATTCTATTAAAAATGTGATTTCACCACTTTTATCACTTTATTTCACTCCCTTGAACCAAATACCTCCTAAGCATTTTTTATAGTTTAACATTGACAAAAATTTTATTTTGGCACATGGATAGTTGGAAATGAAAATCTTCAATATATTATCATTAAATGAATCCATAAAATTAATATACGCCAAAATTTACATTTAATTAATATGAATGAATATATAAACAAAATTTACACTGGAATAAATTTCAAGTTTCATGCATACCAATTTCTAAGGATAGTGTAACCTTGGTTATTTGTTGTAAAATTCATACAACATTCCATTGACGGCTAATAGCATAGTTATCAGACCCGGACTGATCCGGTGGTCCGACCAATTGACCCGGTGCTTCAATCGGTCCAGGTCTTTAATTAGACCGGTTATGCAATCAACCCGTTCTGACCAGCCTTGACCCGCTTTGACCCAGTGGTTAGACCGGTTGACCCGGCGGTCAGACTGATTGACCCGGTGATCGGACCAGTCGACCCTGCAGTCAGACCGATTGACCCAATTTTATTTGTGATTTCAATTTTGAACTTTGGTTATATATTGGATTGAGTTTGGTTTAATACTTCGATGATAAATTTAAACTTCTATTATGAATTAGTTGATGCTTGAACTTTGACGTATTGTTATGTGTTGGTATTATGTGAAGTTTGAGGTTTTTTCCCCTTTTCTACTGCTTCCAAATCAAAGATTAAAATTTGGTTTGTATTTTTTTCCCATCAAATTATTTATTTGATAACTAATAATTCATGGATATTATTATGATATATCATTATATAATTAAAAAGTAATTTATAATTTAAAAAATAATATTTTAAAATATTTTTATTAACCCAGTATTGACCCAAATGACCCGACGGTTGAACCAATTGACCTGTGACCCAGAACTTTGACCGGGTCAATGTCCAGGCCGGGTCTGATAACTATGGCTAATAGGATGACAAGGGAAAACAAGCATTTGATCAAAAGAATAATGCTGCAAACTTCATACAATAGTCAGTATATCAAATATCATCTGTGTATAATTAGACATAAAGGTACTCCATATGATATTATATGATGAAGAGTAGTTTAGAGGATAATTTAAAAAAGACATTTTTATAATAAAAATATATGTGAATATTTTAATCAGATAATCAAATAAAAATATGATATTACTTAATTATTTTGTTGGAATCACTTGCTGCTTTCATTGTGTTATAAATTTTTTTAACTAAATTTTTCAAATTAATAATGATAAGAAAACTTGTTATATATATATATATATATATATATATCACTTTCATTGGGAAGATATGTCTTAAAAAAAACGATTGATTTTTGCAACGGACTTAAAATGGTTGTTTTATTATTTGTAAGTAGCTGTAATATAACTGATTTTACATGAAATTATTGTTTGGTTTACCGTAAAATGAGTTTTACATGTAAAACGTTTTATAGTTTAAGATATTTTGCAATATTTTAACTTATAAAAAAATTTATTGTAAATTGAAATACAGTATTGTTAGTGGTACTCCCTCACAATCAAATTCATCGCATATTTAATTATAAAAATATTTAATCCATTAAATTGTTTTTAAAATTAATTATAAAAATATTTTTTAAGAAAATTATAAAATTTTATAAAATTTTATTAAATAATATTTATATAATTAAATATTTTTACAACAAAATATTTTTTAATTGAAAAAATTATATTGTTTTTGAAAATTAGTTATTATTGTTTTAAGCATTTAAAATTAAATAAATATTATATTTTTATAATTTAATATTTATAGAATTAAATAATTTCATCATAAAAATATTTTTATAATTGAAAATTATATCATAATAATTAATAAAGTAATTTTTTAAAATTTAATTATAATTTTTTCCAAGTAATAAATTAAAGAAATACTCCCTCCATTCCAAAATACATGTCGTTTTAAGAAAAAAAAAATATTCCAAAATAGTTGTCGCTTTACAATATCAAGGTAATATTTATTTATTTATTTTTCCAATTATGCCTATCTTCAATTTCCTAAGTTATATAAATGAAGAAAGTAATATTTATAGTCTCAAGAAAAATACATTATTTCAAAAGAGGAATAATTTATTAATTTGGTTGTTTTTTATGTTAAAATTTAGATAATTTAATAATATTCTTAATTCTTGTGCAACATTCTTAAACGATATATATTTAGGAACGGAGGGAGTATTAAATATTTTTAAATTTAACAAATAATTTATTAAATTAATTAATTATTTTTATTAAATTAACTTTTTAAATAGTATTAAATAATTAATAATAATAAATAAATTGGATAATCTCACAATCTCATTTACATGGTAACTATAGGTTTTTACTTACATTATACCAACTAAAGAAAAATAAATGAATTATTTTTAATTACATCAAAGTAAACAACATTGATCTAAATTGAAATAATAACATAGAATTAAATCCCCCAGCAAAATCACTCTATTCTTAATCGATGGAGGAATTCGTTCCCAACTTTATTCCAACTTCTGGAAAATTAAATCCCCCAGCAAAATCACTCTATTCTGTTGGCTTGCCTGGGAGGATAAAATTTTAACACTTGAGAATCTTTTTAAAAAAGGTTGTAATCCTTTTGCCACTGACACATGTATTCTATGCCATAATAACTCAGAATCAGTGGATCATCTTCTCTTAAACTGCGACATATATGTTCGCATTTGGTCCTTTCTTCAAATGTTCACTTAGATCTGAAACTTCGTCTTCTTCAGTTTCAAATATCTGGACCATCTGGATTCCTTCCATAAACTCTATTCACAGGAATTTATGGGATCTCTGTTCCAGAGCCATCTTCTGGAACATTTGGCTGGAATGCAACAACCGCATTTTTAACCAAAAATGTGTACCTTTTTCTGCTATAATTTTTAAAACTGCTTATATGATTCTTTCTTGGATTTCTGCAGATTTTGAATCCCATCAACAAGAAGCCTCAAAAGGTGTTTAGAAGATAAAGCGCTCCTTAAACTTTTTGCGCTCCAGATCCGCTGACCTCACTGACGATATGGCGACCAACTCGACTCAGGAGTAATTCGCTACCGCTGTCTCTGAGCTGGCCTCTGTCTCCTGATGGCTGACTTCTCCGGTTTCAGATTTCCCTGCCTTTTTCCTTTTCTTTTTTCTCTGCTCCTTATTTTCCTCATCTCTGGTGAGGATAACTGTTTACTTTTTCCTCTGTTTGTTCTGTTTGTTCTGTTTGTTATTTTCACCCTTGTACTTTGTTTTCCCAGTTTCTTTTCTCATTAATAAATTCGTGGTTTATCCACTTTATTCAAAAAAAAAAAAAATTGAAATACAACATTTTCACTTACATTGTAATTTTATTTACAAACAATCAAGTATCCTCTAAATTTCTAATCTTTTACTCTGAAAGGAAATGAAATAAGAACTTTGTTATTGAGATAAGAATGTAATTTATTAATCTTTCGAGCTGTTTTTATTTTATTTATTTGCTTATTTTGCTCATAGTTTGGCTGTATAAATTCATGATGCATGTATTAATTAGTTATAATGGGTGATGAGATAATTCAGCATTATTATTATTATTATTATTATTATTATTATTATTATTATTATTAGAGTCAAACACCATGCAAACGGAAGCCGTAAGAAAGGGAAGTTCAAAAACATTGGGAACAAAACCAAGTGCATGAAGGGCCACAACAACAACAACAACAGTAGAACAATGTTGATGTCACAAACCTTGAGACTTGTGTTAATTAATTTAATGCCAACTTGCACTTAATTTATTTACATAAAATATTAGCCGTGCAACCTCATGGACTATGGGGGGATTAAATTAATAAATGAGACTAATGAAAAAAAAAATGGGGGCTTGTAACTTGTGAGTGAAGGACACCTTGATTGGTGTGAAGAGGATTGATTGATTGATTGATTGGTTAATTGATGTCCTTCGTTGGTTTAGTGATACATCTATCCCTACAGAAATAAACTTGGAGGTCACTATCATGTTCCAAGTTGTATGGAATAATAAGGGCAATTCCAAGGAAAGATAAACAAATATCAGTGGGCGGTGGATGGAGTGCCCTTGTTTTTTAAGAGAGGTTTTATTATTTTAGCCCTTTCTTTCCTCTGGTTCGTTGTTTTGGTGCGGTGGGTTTTTGATGAATTTCAGCGGCAGCCGGCTAAATAAGACTTTCATTTATTATTGTCACATTCCTTCCTTGTTTTTCATCCTATTATTTTTATTTTAATAAATATGAGTAAATCACATATATTAAAAAAACATGTTAAATATAAGTTATAGTCCTAATGCAAAAAAATTTAGCTCTCATTAGTAATCAATCTTTGAAACCATGAGTCCGTTTTATTTTAATTAAATACATGGAAGAGCTAAGTTGGAAATGGATCAGTAGAATACACTTGTGATCTTAGTGATTAGGGCTTGCTCATTCAGAAAAAATTTCAACTTTCAATATTTATTTGGCATTGTTTTTGTTTTTCTGTTTTTTACTTTTATTTCAATTTTGTTTTATTTTTATTTTGTTATCAAATTTTTGAAAATAAAAACATGTTTGGATACCAAAATTGTATGTTGGGGAAAGCAAAATGTACAAAAGCAAAAATATATATATATATATATTGTAAAATTTTACATTATTTTCTTAATTTATATTAATATAATTTTTATAATTTTTTTTATATTATTACATAAACTTAAGTTGTATTAAAAAACAAAGGTTTCTTTTAATATGTTTTTATATAAAATATAAAAATAATGAGATGTCAAATTTTTATAAATTTGTATTAGTGACAAAAAGAAAGAATACATGATATCTAGATTTTTTTTGTGAAAATTAGGAAAATTTTAAAAAGAAAAAGCTAAGGAGATTTCACAAGAAAAATCTCAAATATCTAGCCATCTTTATCTTAAATTTCCTGACTGTTTTTAAAAAAAATTACAAATAAATCTTAACAAAAATTGGAGAAAATAAATTTTGAGATTTGAAAACCCAAGAAAAAAATTATGAAAAAAAGAGAGTTGAAAATCTTAAAACGTTTGTCTAAATCATTAATGCTTATGTGAAAAAAATAGTAATTAATATCTTTAATTGATTAAGTTAATGTTTTGAAAACGTTTTCAAAATGGTTGAAACATCAAAAAAATCTGTATTTCTACTTTTTTTTCCTTAAACATGGATGTTGTTCTCAAAATTTTTGAAATAAAAAATAGCTTGTCAAATTTGTTTTTTTTTTTATTTTCAAAATTTAGAATTGATAACAAAAATAAAGATTTGGCAATAATGCCAAACGAGCCCTAACTTATATGTTATAAAAATTTATCTTATTTTATAGAGAAATAACAATAATAATTTAATTTGGTCTTTTGTTATTTAAATACAAGGTTTAGATTTTTTTAATTATATAAGTTGTATTTGATGAAGACTTCTAATTTTTTCTTCCAATACCTAAATTGTGAATATAGTACTAATACAATCAAAATGAAACCAAATTTATATAACAGTCAAGTTTGGCAAATAATACCAAGCATTCACTATAAAAACGTTTTGAAAAGGTGAGTTACAATATTGTCAATATATGCAAGGCTCTTTACTTGTGAAATAATTATTTGAGGAACCTCAATATGATATTATAGTGCATAGTACAGTATATACTGTATAACCTATGCTCAGAAATTTATTAGTACTGTGATTGTACCAGAGAAAAATAAAAAATTAAAGATTTATTTAAATTAAATTATATATTGTGACAGAAAAATTGGGTTAATACAAAGAGTGTCTCTCTCAATGGGTGTAATAAACTTTTTCAATTCACATTTATTTTGACATTAATTTATATATATAATTTATGTCTAAATATAACACTCACAAGACTCAATTTTATTGAGCATATCTCCTATATAAATGTTGTGTGATACTATAAATATTTATAATATATTTATTAAAAAATACAAATAATTTTTTTCATATCGTAACAAATCATTGAAAAATCCAACATTAAAAATAAATTATAATCATTATATATGATTGTTGAATTGTGGTTTATTATTATTTTTTTAAAAAAATGTTATATCTATTAAATTATTTAGAATCCCTTGTGTATTAACTTATTAATTTGGAAATTTTTATAGGGATGGTTGTAAATTGCATCTCTAAATCTCATCCTTTGCTAATTGGTGCACTCGAAAGAGTTTAATTACTACTCGAATGTGTCCATGTTTAATTATTTTCATAACTTTTTATTTTATTTTATTTTTTTTTCAGGCAAGACAATGTAATTTCAAATGGCAAATGTAATATTTGTGTTGATTTTTTGAATTAATTAAATAAATAAAATAAATATGTTCCTAAGCATATGTTCTTTGGACTCATAATTATCTTATTTACTAGTTATCTTGGAAGATAAGATTATCCAAATAAACTAAAAAGAAAGAGATAAAACCATCATTGAATAAAACCAAAAAACGCTCCCTGTTTGCTAGAAATACGGTTAAAAAACTATGGATGGGTTTAGTTCCTTGATTTGGAAATGAGAACAACTAAAAAAAAAATACTAATTTTTGTTTTTTTCTCTGGACGACCCAATACTTTCCCAACAAATTGGCTGAAAGACATTAATGGCAAATCTAATTATAATATAAAATTATAAAATAATCAAATAGATAGATAGATGTATAGATGCTAACACACCGACCATTAGCACTTAAAATGTCAATTTGGGTTGGAATTATGATTTGTGACAGATGTTTGGTTGATGAATTGAGAAATTACTTTTAATTATAATTATTCATTTTTTTAATGCAAGAAGAAAAGACGAAGTTGAGGAGAAGAAGCGCATAAAAGGTGTTTGTATTAATGCAGAGAGAGAGAGAGAATATGGGGATGCAAAAAAGAAAAGATAAGAAGAGGGGGAAAAGAGAAAACCAGTGGCGAGTTGGGTCAGGCGCCCACAGGCCAAGGGAAACCGGAAACCGGAGTGGTATGAGTTCCATAAAACGGGGAAAGCAGGAAAAGCGAGGTTAGTTTAGTAATTTCAAGAAAAGGATGTGGGCTTTCCAGGATATGTGGCGATCAGGGCGCAGCCCTGTGCAGTGAACGTGGCTGCCACGCGCCGATTAGCCATCCTCACTGCCCTTCAATGGTATATGGGAACAGAACTGGAACAGGGGTATTTACGTCATTGCAAGTGGGTGTTTACATTGGGCTACGAGCAAAGCAAAACCCGGTTTCCAATTTCGCCCCAAATTTCCCACTCTTTGGAAACCGCTGGCCATGCTCATCTCCAAATCCACGGCTGCTTCACCACCACCAAACCAAACCACTTATATACCCTGCCTCACTTGCCAACCACTCTCTCTCTCTCCCATCTCAATTAACCTTTTCTTCTTTCTCTTTCTCTTTTCCATTATCATCATCATCATCATCATCATCATCATCGTGTTCTTCGTTTTCATCATAATCATAATCATAATCATTTCAAGAAAGAGTGGTGTGAACAGCCATGAGGATGAGCTGCAATGGTTGCAGAGTGCTGCGCAAAGGGTGCAGTGATAACTGCAGTATCAGGCCTTGTTTGCAGTGGATCAAAAGCCCTGAATCACAAGCAAATGCAACTGTTTTCTTGGCTAAGTTTTATGGCCGTGCTGGGCTTATGAATCTCATCAACGCTGGTCCTGAACACCTTCGTCCAGGTCTGTGTTGCAGTTTCAAATCTTTGCTCTCTTTATTTTTATTTATTTTAAATTAAAATAAATTTATTTATATAAACAAGATGGTTTGGATTTGGCTGCAGCTATATTCCGGTCACTGTTGTACGAAGCGTGTGGTCGGATAGTGAACCCGATCTACGGTTCGGTTGGGTTGCTTTGGTCGGGAAGTTGGCAGCTTTGTCAGGCGGCGGTAGAAGCCGTGCTGAAAGGCGCGCCGATCGTGCAGATCCCGTCAGAAGCCGCGCCGATGCCGCAGCTCAAAGGGTATGACATACGGCACGTCTGCAAGGACTCGGCGGCACCGGTTGGCGAGCTTCGTAAGGTTGCTAAGCCGCGTAACCGGTTCAAGCGCTCGGCAGTGGTGAAGCCGAAGCCGAAGCCTTTGCCTGGCTGGCTCCAATGCAATAGCGAGCCGAGCCATGACTCGTCTGATAGCATCTTCTCAACTGATACTATGGAAGCTTCTCATGTTAGCCAGGCTGAGCCTAATTGCAGCAAGAGTCAAGCTTGGTTTGAAGATGGTGATGAGGTTGGCCTTGAGCTCACTCTTGGTCCCTTTGAGCCATCGACGGCGCCGGCTCCGGCGCCGGTGCCATCTCAGCTTGATTAGAAGGTATTATAATAGATAGAGATAGGCGTAGAATGAAGGGTAGCACCGGGTTTGCTTGGAGATTCGGGCAGTGGTGATCGTTGTTTCATCAGTGGAGTGGTAGTCAGTGAGTGAGTGAGTTACTAGCTTACAGTTTTGGCGCAGTCATAATCAACCCAACCGTTTGTTCTTTTTTCATATATGATCTTCATCAACAATAATCTCAATATGTCATAGAATTTTTTCTTTTTCTTCTTATCTGTTTGTTTTTCTTTTTTAATCTCCTCAAATCATCATGTTTCTATGTATATATTGTTAATAGATGAGCAGCTTGTTTTAAAGATTTGAGATGTTTATGTATCTTTGTTAATTTGTTGTGTTTTTGTCTTATATATGTTGGAATTGGATGGAACTAGTGACGAACTACCAAAACATAATTAATAAGGTATGGAATTTGGAGAGAAAGCAACAATGGATTGTGATTAATAATAAGATGAATATATGATTCTATATATTGAAGAGCATATAGTTACTGTCATAATATATATATATTTATTTTTCTTTTGCTTCCCATCTTCTTGGACTGGGATGGTTTCTGTTGAAACTTGAAAGTACAATGTTTACCTTTCATGAGTTCAGAGATCAACCACATGAAAATTAAAAGAAAAGAAATATTTAAAGTCTTCTTCTTCCAAACATACATACTTCGAAAAAAAAAACAAAAACAAAAAAAAGATATTATATGGGAAGGATATTCTTCCGAGAACTCCTTTGTAATCACCACATGATGTCATGACGAAGGAAGGATGTGATAGTAAAAAAATGATACCAGAAAGTGGGGGAAAAAAGAGTAAAGTAATTAAAGTTTGAATAATGTAGGAAGAGATGATGAGCATGATGATGATGATGATTTAGATGAAGATGAGAAGTGTGTATCTCTGTGACAGTGTCTTATTAGGATATCATATATAGAACCATAATATTATTTTTTTTGTCATAAAAAAAAGTATTAATTTCTCTCTCATTTTAGATCACATAAAGTAGCAAGATAAAGGAAAGGAAAATAGAATGAAGTGAGAAATTAATTAGAAGAGTCAGCATTTAATTCTCATTCCTTCTTGTCTGGGAGAATAAGCTAACATTTCTGAAAATAGTTTTGGTTGTTTTCTTCTTGGAAATGGAAATAAAGTGAGAATTCTCAATAGAAATGGAAGAAGATTTATTAGGAAATGATCTCTTTTTTCATTCTCCATCCAAGCATATACTGAAATAACTTCTTTTCTCCATCTATATTTCTTAGCACACCTACTTCATCTTCCACCACATAACTCATTCAATTATTTGACAATTTTGTTATATTTCCTCAACTAAGTTGCGTCTCTTTTCACAATCATCAACTGATAAATTCCTCTATGTACACCACTCATTGTTTACTAAATTTAGAATGAAAGCATACTAAACCAAAGGAATGCTTACGCTAGTGTAAAATTTTATGTTGCTTCCAAGTCATTAATTGCTATGATTTCTGCAAGGGAAAACTAAGACTATTGAGTGCCTATATATTCTTGAGTCCTTTTACTGAGTGAATTAATTCCCTGAAAAGTGAAAACAAGAAAATCTTTAGAGATGTACATGGCTGCTCATGTCTACATACTTTTGATTCAATCAGACATCCTGCCAGCTAGACAATTTGTACCTTCTTCTTGGTGTATTTTATGTATGTATATATGTATGCATATTTGGTGAATCTTTATTTTTTATATACAAACAAATTAAATAATTAAATCTTTTGTTTACAGAATGAATTCAAAGTAGAGTTTCAATGGAAAAAAACTCACAACTCTTTTGGAAAAACTTTGAGGTTTTGCTTTATTAATTAAGGATAAACCTCCATAATAAGAACTGGCAGTGTGTTTCTCATTATTGTGTAAATTTAATACTATTGCCATACAACACTAAACATAAAAAGACCATTTTGCATAAAAGAAACCATGTGTTACTTAAAATAGTCTCCACATCATCTAACTCACAGGAGTTTCATATAGAATTGCAACCAATTAATGGCTCTAATCATACATGAAATATATGTCAATAATTGAATATATATGTACACCAGAAATTTATTTTATTTATTATTATTTAAGCGAATTGGATAAATCACAAGTTTATTAAAAGAAGAAATGCCACACCAAAATTATAAAATTATGAGGTGCCCAAATACCACAAGCTGTGACATAAACGAGGTTTAAAAAAATACATTTAAAGAAAATGAAATTAACTTTTAGGAGAATATTGCTAATGTGTATTATTCATCCATTGGAGCACTATCAAATTCAAAGGTTAAGCCATCTATCCATTGTCTAGAGTTGTCAAGCTGAGCAAAGTTGAGCTTCTAATAGTGAGACCACGGCTACATTTGATCGCAATGGGTAGGGCTTGTTAAGCTCATGAGTAACTAATGACCAAACAAAGATAATCCTGTTAATCCCAATAATTATAGGGTTTAATGGAAGGAATTTATGATTAATTATATCTTATTTACATTTACTAACTATTCCAAAATATAACCTTAAAAAGAAGCTGCCATACTGTTACAAGCTTGGTTTAGTCTCACATCATCTAATTGAAAAGGAGCCCATAAGCATATATGTGAAAGGAAACCCCACCTTATCAGACTGGTCTTTTAGGATTGTGGGTCTCTCATTGTATGCACATCACATATATTTTGAGTGTTTTTCTAATTTTTTCCTTCATGAAAATTGAACTTATAAAACTGAAATCGAATAAAATTGAATATTATAATAGAAGTAAAAAAAAAAAAAAATTCAAGATGGTTTAACAAAAGAAGTGTGAATAAATGATCAATGATTTCCATAAAGGAAGTGCAGAGCAAGCACATTGTTATAGGGAGGTTATTGCATTATTTAAGGTCAAAATTAATTTTGTTATCCTATGTAAGCATGTTGAAGAGTTTGATTTTAAGTGGGAAACATTTTTCTAATATTAGTTGCTCAACCGAGACTCGAGACCTTTTTCATTAAGAAAATTGTAAAAGCATTTGACCCAAATTTTTATCACTACCCTCAAGGTTCTATGATTTGGAGTCTTTCAATTGATTGTGTAGATTCTATCAAAGCTATCAATATCAAAGGACTAATCGGCTATAAAAGAGAATCTTGGAAGAAATAGCATGAATAAACTCCTTGATTGATGTCAAAGGAAGGGAGATTGCTTGAAAGAGTTCAGAGTAAAGTTCCAAAAGAGACTTATATGAATTTTCTTTATATGATGTTATATGGATCCATTGGTCATTTCCTATGAGAATAATTGAATTTAGTTATACATGAACACCATTGTTTGTTAGAACTTATTTTCTACTTGTATTCTCTCGACGGGGCATTATAGAACTATTGTAGGTTGTGAACACCGCATCCTAGCCTCTTTGCTATCTAGATTTGTAAATCTTATTTGAATTGATTCATAGGAAGCTTTTTGAACTTAGCTTGAGGTCTTAAAAGAAAAATAAATATGTTTGTGTTGATTTTGTCTCCATAACCACCCAAGCCATAAATTTAAAGATAGACATTCAATAGGATAAAAATAGATGAGAGTATGCAAGTATATTGTTTGTATCAGACTCAACTAGAGCGCTGCAATTGTGTCAAGCTAAGTTGAGCTTTACTATGTTCGAGCTCGGCTTGGTAATATATATTTTAACCAAGTTTAAGGCCTAGATTACTTTGAGCTTTATTTGTTAGGCAATGGCTCAACTCGTTAAAAAAAAATATAAAACCTGACTCAACGACAGTAACATGGTTAGAGTAATATAACTGATGCAGTGGTATACTTAAAACCGTTGATTCGCGCACGAATACTCGATAACAAGCCTTCTAATACCTGTTGATCAACGATAACTAGGATTGGGAGAATAGTAAAATCTTATTACTCAATGAAAATAATGATCACAAAAACTGTTTTACTCTTACCCGTAGGCTTACAATAAATAAGCGAACTAAAAAAATGAAAATAACCCTAAAAAGGAGATAATTTGAAAATATACTAAAAATGATAAATTCTCAAACTTTAGCAAGAAATAAAAAGGCTTAACAAATAAAAACTACTGGCTTACAAATCAATGATTTTGAGCCTAAGATATAATGAATTTAAATCTTTTTTAAAATGGCAAAATTGCTGTTTTCGAGGTGAAGATGATAGAATTCGGCCAAAAATTGGCATGGCTCACAAGCAAAGCTAATGACTTGTGTTCATTGACCAGTTTTCTTTCAAGTGAGACCCTTAAAAATCAAAACTCCACCGCTTGAAAAAATTACTATAATACCTTTGTTAGGTCATGTCCCATTTGTCCAGAAAAATACAGGCTTACTCCTCAATACGCCCCACATCAATAACTATAGTACTATAGCTATAGTGTATATAACTACAATAGTTGATATGTATATTTATATAATAGCTTATGTGCTATAGTAAAAAATTGTTTGCAAGCCTCGATGAATTGAGCAATTTGCGGGTAGAACTTTGCATAATTAACTATTTGAGTTCGAAATTCAAGCACGAGCTCTGCTTGTTTGCTTGGGAAACTAGCTTTATTTCAGACCGAGCCTCAAATAGCTCACAAATGATTTAGTTCATTTACAATCCTAAATTCAACCGATCAAAATTGTGTTATTTGTGGTAAGAGATAGAGTTTTCTAAATATCTAAAAAGGACAAAGTCAGCTATTGACTATTCAGAGTACAAGTTATCTCAATTTCAAAATAAGCACCAAATTTTAAAGAATACAGTCTATTGTTATAACAACTTAATTTAGTTGCCCAAAGATGCCTTCAGCGAGATATACCGAAAAAAATTTATCTCACAATCAATTTAGGTATCATACAAGATCTTGCAAAACTTGATGGTTGAAAAATAAAAATAAGGTGAAGAAGGCATCATAAATGAAGGTGACACAAGAGGCCCAGGGACAAGCAAAATGATGAAGTCCTGCAAAAATGCCTAACTTTTTTTGTATACCATAGCTCATGACAAACATTCAAATCAAACCAAACCATTTATTGCAGACTCAAGTGGGCTACATAAATAATTATAATAATAAAAAAATAAATTCTAAGACATAAATATTTAAAAACAAAATCAAACAGCTTCATTTTTCTGTTCACTGTAATTACACACGCTCAAAGAGATAAGATCAACTAACCCTGCCACACGTAGCACACAGTGAATGCAAGCTAGCAATAAGGATGCCATCCATTAACACTGGTTCATGTGTCGTGATACAAGTGTCATGTCATCTTCTCCAAATCCAACGGCCATGGTTGGCCATTGCATGTCCAGATAGAACAAGAACCATTGGATGATAGCATAAAGTGACTACCAGTGAATGTAATATATATAAATATATATATTACTACCCTATAATTTCAATAGAAGGCAAGAGGAAAAGAGCAGAGTTCCAATGGCTTCTTCCATTGTGATCTCGTCCACTGTGGCTGTGTCCCTGGTGGCGCCGGCTCAGGTCAGCATGGTGCCACACTGCCACCGTGCACCGGCTCAAGTCATCTGCCGCCTTTCCGGCCACTCACAGGACCATGCCCAACCTCTCTCAGCTTCCCTGCAATGCAGGGCGTGTTCAGTGCATGAAGGTATGCAACATCTTGTTTTTATTGATCAATCATATTTATATTTAAAAAAACTATTTATCTAGTTGACCATTGCAAAGATACATGAGTTCAGCAAGGTTATTTGCTTATTTAATTATTTTTTAATAAAATTTGCATGTCAAATATAAATTTATATTTAATAAGTAAGCTTCCCCAATATGTGATTGATATTCATGTTAATTATTAATTATTAATCATTAAATATCTCAGTTGATTAATCAACCTCCTGGTTGAGTGGGAAAAAATATGTGATTGATATTCATCCAGGCATCATCATTCATCACTTTACATAACTGGAAAGCATAGGCCACAAAAGCTGGCCTTTTCCAATAAAAGAATAAGAAGAAATAAGAGGTGTGACCAGATGGCCTTTTCCATTTGTTGCTAATACCGAACAGTTGGGAATATTGACATGGTCATCCTAAGAACAAAATGAGTGGATGAAACATTGGCATTATTTGGATATGAATACAAGTGCCCTGGCCTGCATCTTCATCTTCTCTAACTGAATTTCCTTTCCAATTTGTTGTTCTTATTTGTTTAAAGAACTCATTCCAAAGGAGATGTCAAGCTTCAAGTTTGTACTTCAGGGGAAGGAGAAACCTCTCAACTGCCCAATGCCCCTTAGATGCCATCCTTGTACTGACCTTGTTGATGTTATCCTCACAAAGGTATAACCAATCAACCAGTAGTGATTAACATGTAGAACTGTGTGCATGTATGATGAATTCTTCACTAATATGGCAGGATGAAGAACAGAGTGCAGGATTCTTCAATGGGTCTCCGCCGTGCAGAGTAGCGAACCCGGTGGTTAATGATCCTCGTTTTCGGTCGAGAAGAGGAGGATGTGTTCCGGCGAGGATTAGTGGTGGTATCATGCCGGCTGCCGTGAGAATTGAAGGCTTCTCTTGTCTTGATTCTGCTGATGGAAAACACAACCATGTTTGTTAGAAAGACTCAACATAACCTTTACAACAAAACAAAAGAAATTATATGCTGACATTGGTTTGTTAAAGGAAGGGACAATTGCATTAAGTTTTGTATATAGAGATCTTTTGACAGCAAGTCCCATTCTCTGTTATCAAAAGCAAATATTGGATGAAGAATTAGCCTCCATGAAGATCATTCAGAGAGAAGACAGAGACATCTAGTGCCTAGGAATTGTCCTGCAGTATAAATATATTTGCTAGTGTTTGATGACTATTTGCCGGCGAATCTGTGTGGTTTTCTATTTGGCTTTTAACCTGCCGGTTTTGTATGAAGAGAGAATTTGGTTGTTTTGATTATTAAGGGTGTGAAAGTCTGTAAATACAGATGAAGGTCAATCAGTGATCAAATCAGGAATTGGTATTTGCCAGATGTAAATGTATAATCTTGGTGTTTGTGTGTGTGAAAATAAAAAGAAAATTAAAATAATAAAATTCCTTGATTTTTTTTTCATGCACAAATATTGACTATCAACATCATTTCTCGAGGTGGAAAGACCTAATCAACCATATAATAATAATAATAATGTCTATTTCTATGACTTTTCCATTTTGCTGGAATAGTTGTATGATTGATCAAACAAGAACATTTTCCACATGAAAAGGAATGTCACATTTCCCAACTGCTAAAGAGTTGGCATAAATTTTCCTTTTGACTTGTGGCACTGCTTCGATGACTCACCACCTAGTGTTAACAAAACAAACATAAAAAGCGCTCGTTTAAACACCCAAGTGAGGCAAGGCAAGACTATAGCGCATCATAACCCACTAGGTGAAACGCCATCAAAGAAGCACCATCTAAGTGAGCGCTTCAGCCCAAGTGCAGGGCAAGAAAAGCCTTGCCTATGTTACTTTTTTTCTTGTTTTTGTATTTTTAAATGTTTTTTTAAAGGAAACTAATAGAGAAATAAATATTATGTAGCAACTATAAACAATTATAGTTGAAAAATTGTAGTTTTTTATTTTTTCAAAATAAATTAAGGTAACTTTTTAAATATAGAAAGACTTTCAAAGAGATAATAAAATAAAAAAAGATATTTAAAAAAAAACAAGAAACTTCCTGAGACAATAAAGACTAACAGAGTTTTATAATAATTAGACCATAATTAAGATTCTAAATTAGATCTTGCATAGTAAATTTGAAAGTTTAGATTGTCTTATGATTTTATTTTGAAAGTTGAATATTTCAGTAGATGATTATTATAATATTGTTTTCTATATTTTTTATTTTTTAAATAGTGCTTCATATCGCTCAGGTGAGCGTCTCGGGTGGCTCTTAGCTCCTTAGGCAATTTACATTCTCATTGTCTCAAGAACACTTAGCACTTTGCCAACGACCTGTGGGTCTATTTGTACACAGGTCGCCGATAGAGCTCTCACCGAGTGGTGAGAGTTCGATTCTCGGTTGAGGGCACATTTCTGGGAGTTGTGAATAGTGGTTATGTATGACTGGTTCCAGCGCCCACGTGAGCGTGGCCTCGTCCCCACTTGTTTCACCGAAGTTTGTGCATGTCACTGGGTCTCTAGTGGGTTCGCCCTCCTCCTCTTCCCAAAAAAAAAAACACTTAGCACTTTTAATTATACTGTCATCACCACCACCCAGGACATGCTTTCTAACCTGGCTTTTTTAATGGAAGTATAAAGACTGATGCGGGCAGTATTGAGGAGATGGCATGCGCGTTCATACGGAAGTGAGACTCGAAGTGACTGAAGGGTATTTTAGTAATTTGCCGGGCGGTGGAGTTTTTGGGTTTCTTGGGCCTAGTCTGATGGGAAACGGGCCAACGAACACAAGTCACAGTTTGCTGCGCAAACTCATGAGTCATGCATGATTTCGGCCAAATTCCATCGTTTAGGCCTCGAAAACCCTGATTTTCCTATTTTTAGTAATAATTGATTTCGCTATTAATTTGGCTATAAATCTCTGATTTGTAAGCCGTTTATGACGTTAGCATTTATTTTGTTAACTTTTTTATTTCTTGCCGGTATTTGAAAATTTATCATTTTTGGTATATTTTCGAATTATCTCCGTTTTAGGATTATTTTCATATCTTTGATTTTTTACTATTTAATGTAAGCCTATGGGCGAGAGTAAAATCAGTTTTGTAATAGTTATTCTCTTGAGTAATAAAATTTACTCTTTTTTTTTCAATTCCTAGCTATCTTTGATCAACAGGTTTTGAAGACTTGTACTGGGTATTCGTGCGGCGAATCAACAGTTCGAGTATACCATGCATCAAAGACCCTGGTTGTTTTGATTGCAAGGGTATGCAATCAGATGATCGCCGGTTAGTAATCAGATAAGTAACTAGTAGACATGAAAGATCTAATCTCATCATCTGTGTAAAAACTGAAAAGAAAACTCAATGATATAATCCGTAATATTTTCATGCCTGAACATTAGTTGTCACCATCTCCACAATAGAGAGCTGGTATAACACTCCCCTACCTGATCATAGACCAGGGTTTTAATTTCATATTTTTAAATTTTATTCAAAAGAACTGGCTTCTCTGGTTGAAAAGATCTGATCAACCATACAGTTTAATATCTATTTCATTGACTTTTTCTCTACAAAAGAAATGTTGTATTATTGATCAAGCAAGAAGAAATTTCTACAGAAGATGAATGTCATGTTTCACAACTAATAAAGATTGGCATCGACTTTTCTCCAACTTGTGTATAACTTGGATGACCCGCTACCAAGACTTGGCATCAAATACTAGTTACAGATAACAACATTCAGTGTCATCCCTTCTTTTGCACTGGCTAGTGGCTTCATTGTGATGTGAAAAGAGGGATATGAAATATCTCATCATCCAATACAAACTGGAACAAGTGGTTTCATGTATGATCCATTCAACTTATTCAAGTACATATTATTTGACAGACTCTTATTTCTCAAAAGAATCAAGAAGTCCAACAAACAGTCAGAAGCTTTTAACTGATGATTTGACTATCTAGCAGTGACCACAAGAAAAATTTAATGTACTAGTGACCAAGACCAGGCTTCCAAGAACAATTTCTGTCCAAAATATCATCCTAGTTGTTCAATCATACTACTCTGTCCAGGTCAATAAAGGTTAAACTATATCTAATCCGTACGTCTTAAAATATTTTTTAGTTTTGAACGTCAAATTTTCAAAGCAAAGCACCTTGAATGCTAATAGATTATGAGTTATATATACAAGAGTAGTCTAAACCATGAACAAGGTTTTTCAAAATATTTGAAAGGGATTCCAAAGAAGCAGGTACTATACCCCCAGTGTCCTGCATCTTTTTGAATGTTTTAGTGGCAAAAACTAAAATATAGGAGAAAAGTGGGAATCTCTACTTGGAAACGCACAATTTGAGTTTATTGACCAACGTGATCAACACGAAATGTGAACCACGACAAACCCTAGAAATACACAATGTTTAGAAAAGGTAGCTTCTATGTCTTTCTATATATTATTATGCCCCCCAGGTCATCTCTTCATTTCTTACAGAGAGGGGAGAAGAACCAAAGGTCAGCCATGTCACATCTTCCAGTAAGATTCCAGAAACAAGAATTATATAGGTCTTTACTTTAGGGTTAGGCCTACAAACACCAATTAAATTAGATAATTGTTTTCCCCGTGAGAGAAATCCAGAATCTTAAAATCTTTCACAACCTTGGAGATATTGGCTTAATAAATATGCATCCAAATTCAATTGATTTGAAGCATTGTAAACACCCAACACGTGTGAAATTTATTAAGCTTCCAGACATAAGGCCTTGGCCTGCAGTTCAACGGATGCCCTTATCCACACTTATTTAATAAATTGAACCATAGATTAAATGAATTGAACGCTAAATAATTGTATATAATTGGACATGCATGGCGTTTGCCTAAGCATATTTGGAATTCATAATTGTCAACACCCATTTAAAATAAAGAAACTCTCCTTGTCATAATCGTGTTAATTCACTTATAATTTAATAATAATATTCGTTTCAAATTTAATACAAAATTATGTTACATTTAAATTTAATGATAATAACTGTGATAAATTATGAACTTATAAATTTGGACAAGTAAACATGTTTATCATTGTTTTAAAATATTTAAATTAATTCTGGAATAATCATGTCATGGTCATCTAAGACAAATTATTACATTATATATAATTGGTTCTCCCACTTCATGGGTCTAGGTCCTATTTTGTTGTAATTTGTCTGTTCTTTTCTCTTAATACATGTGATTTATCCACTTTTATATATAAAAAAAAAATATAAATTGACCCAAAAAAAAATAAAAAGAGCTTATCACAAAACAATCTGAATTGTCACCTCACAAACACACTTTTGACCAACAGCACATGATAAAATTCTTTAAAGACACAAAATTTGACATAATTAAAAAAAAAAAATCCAGACATGCGTGAAAATGGCTGATGTTGAGATAACGCAATACACAACCTAATATATAAATACTGGAAAAAAAAAACTGAATAAAAATTCTAGTCAAATTCCTTTATTTTTTTAAATAATAAAAGAATAATAATAATAAAAAAAAGGGATTGGCATCATGTTGAAGTCGTGGGTTCCAATTTGTGGACAAAGGCACACACACACAAATTTAATCCTAAGATCATGCGTGTTGGTCCCTATTCCAATGTCAAACATCGCAACCAGCCAGCCACTCTCGTCTTCTTTGCGGACCCATTCCCACCTCACCGTCAATTAATCTAAACCCTAATCTCTTCCATTCCAACCTGTATATATATATATATATATATCCAAGACTTTGAAACCCTCTCCACCCCAAAACGCCCCCACAGCTCTGTACTTCTCTACCCATTCTAACCCTACTACTATTCTTCTTCATTGATATCACTATGGAATCCATTGCAAATAACAAGCGATCTCGAGAAGTAGTGGACTTACCTGAAGATGAGTTGCTTCACGACGCCAAGCGCATCCGTGAAGAGCTGATCATCAACATCTTTGAAGACGATGATGACGCTGGTGATCGGGATCACACGACGCAGGATCTTGACACTGTCATCAAGAGTCTTCAGGAAGAGATCACACCTGTCCCTTCGCCGCAATCCCAACGATCTGATTCCACAGCCTGACTTAGGCTATCTCTTGGAGGCCTCCGATGATGAGCTAGGCCTCCCTCCGGCGGCGCCATCCCCGTCGGAGGAGTGCTGCGGCGGCAGCGAGGATGAAAACGCGGGTTTCGCGCCGATTTGGGGCTACGAAGACGAGGCTTTTGATTTGGGGTTCGTGGCGATCGATGAGCCTTTCGGTTTCAACGACGCGCTTTGTGAGCCGTTCGATCTGTTCGGTGGCGATTACCCTGATCTTGTTTTCTAATTATTTTTTTTTTATATATAATTTTTTTTAACTTACTGGATTTTGTAAAATTCATTACGATATATACATTATACACCTCACAATTTACTAAAATTAGTCTTTTTTTTTTATAATGTAATTATAAAATCTTTTAAATGTAATAATAATATCATTTATGGAGAGCGTTACATGCCAAATGAAGCTAACTTGTGCCTCAAGTAACTACACCCACGCTATTTGTTCACTTAAAATTAAAAAACACACGTGTTTGATGACGTGTCAGTGGGCCCGATACGGTCTGGTATTGAAACTGACTTAATAACCAGAGTTAAATAGTAACAGAGTGAGAGAACGGTGGAACAATGCATCACGGTCACCATTGTTGAGGAAAAACACGCAGCAAGAAAGCCGGCGAACAGGTTTTCAAATTTAATTTATTTTTTTAAAAAGATAATATTTTAAAAGTTATTTATTTTTAATTTTCCAACCTCACGATACCAATCTTTATCTGATGGTTAAGATATTTATTTAGGAGTTATTTATATTATTTAGTTGTATTAATATAAAATATATCTCTTTAGATTGTGTTTGTGTTTGTCGTATACGTGAACGGAGCAGAGAAAGCAGAGCCATTGGGTTGTCATCCTGCGCACCTAACTCTTGTTCTATCTCTACCTTTTTTATCTTTTGTTTAGGGTTTAGGGGCTTGAGAGAGAGACAGAGAGAGAAGGGAAAAGGAGGGGTTTTGGCCTCTGGTTCGTTGGGGAGAAGAAGAGAAGAGGATTTATGTCGGCTGTTTCTCTTAGCTTTCTATTCTTTGATTTGGTGGCCACTATAGGTGGAGAGGAGAAGCTTGAGAAAAGTTCCTCCATTGCTGTTGTTGCTCCTCCTTGTGGAATGCGGATGTTGGGCATGTATTTCAGGATTTCACGGTGAGTATCTAAATTTAGGGTTTTTATTTGTTAAATTTGGAATTGTTCTTGGTTTCCTTAATTAAAAGAAGAATTTTTGCTCTTTTTTTTTTGGAAATTTGCAGGCTTGGATTCAGTCTCAGATATTTGGGATTCAAGCATACGAAGTGTTTTGTTTTGATTTGATTTGATTCATCTGAGAGAAAAAGAGAAAGAACTATTTTCATTTTAGGGTTTTTTTTATTTACTGTTTTGTGAGTGAAGAGAAGAGAAGCAAAGATGCGGCAAACCCCCAAAAAATCCAAAAAAAAGAGGAGCTTTGAGGAAGATGAGAAGAAGATGAGATTGGAATCCTTGAGAAAAATCACAATTTCATATGATGATCCCGATGCTACGGATTCATCTAGCGATGAAAATGAAAATGAAAGCACAACTAAGAAGCGCAACATCATTATCCTCATGCCTCAAAACCCCATCAAAGAGAAGCTCAAAACCAAAACCCCTGTAAAGAGATCATCGACGTCAAAGTACAAGGGCGTGCGGCAACGTCAGTGGGGCAAATGGGCGGCCGAGATCAGAGATCCAATCCGTGGAGTTCGTCTCTGGCTTGGCACCTTCGACACGGCGGAAAAGGCTGCCGAAGCCTACGCCTTGACTTCCAAGCGTCTAGAGGCCGAGAAGCGAATCCTTCTCCGATCCTCCTCTGAATTCGGCCTTGATCACCAGCCCTCTTCTCCTTCCTCTGTCCTCGACATCTCCCGCTCCTCCAGTTCCGCCGGCGACACCAGAGCCAAGAAAGCTCAGAGCTTTGAACATAACACTGTACCGGAGATGGCGGAGATGGCGGAGCTCCCGCTTCCCATCTCGAAGCTTTGCTTCGATGATGATGATTCAACGCTGGAGACGGAGATGGATTTATTGTTCTGTGAGGATGCAGTCGATTTGGAAGCGTTTGATCTCGATACTTACGAAGATGAGCTTGAGTTCATCTTCAATGGAGACCCTTTTGATTTCGACGATGCTGAAGCTTTCTCTTTTTTGAAACCAGAGGCTCTTTCTTGGATTGATGAACTCGGAATTTGAACAAGATTTTTGTTAAATTTTTGTTTTTTTGTTTTTTTGTTTTTTTCTCGGTTTTAATTTTGCGGCAAACTCAGTTGTGATGTGCTCTGGAGGAGTTTTCCCTGATTCTCTGGAGAGTTTTGAATAATAACATCAGGAATTATGTATGATTCATGCAACTTATTAGTGTTGTGTTCTTCTCATCTGTTGCTAGATATCTTCAGTTTTGATTTTGAAAATAAATCATAAATTGGATAGATAGATTCTTAGTATGAACTATGAGGCTAATCAAACTATGTTTTATTTCAAAAGTTAACAAAAAGTAAGTGGACTGAACTGCACACTGTGGTGAGTTTATTCTTTTGTTGACTTTTGTGTACCATGGTTTGGTGGGAGTCATTTAATTGGTAAACCTGGCTTGTCAGGTGAAATCACTGGTTTTGCAACTTTGCCAGAAATAGTACAAACAGTTCATGAAGGAGAATCCTTCCAATTTATTGCAAGCATGGGGCAGGAAAATCCTCAATAAAATTTAGACTTCGTCAAGGTTAGCAGTTATTTATGCATAACTTAACAAACCATAGAACAAGTGGAAGAAGAATATGGAAATTTATAAAAACAAAGAATAAATACAAGATAATGGAATTGGAGATGAACCTCCAAAGGCTACCGAATTGGTTCAGTTCTTCTTAAGCCACTGCTGGAACGAGTAGTGACTGACATTTTCGGGTACTGCCGGAGCTTCTTGTACTCTATATAAACTAGTCCAAAACATGATGTGTAGTTGGATTTGCATTCAAAGTTGCACATTAGGCTCATCATTGATTGAGTTCATGAGTTTGGTAATGTAATTTTCGTAGTAGTTCATTCTTGTTGTGTCATACAACCCTGCAGCCAGGGATAGTAACATTGCCAGAATCATCCACTACTGCAGTTATCAGGAGTTATTTATGGAACTGTCAGTGAGTTAGAGATAAATATTTCAAAATAGTCGAAAGATCAATAAAAGTATTGGTCTCATTTTCAATACCATTTTCAGATAAAATCACAGTTGGGTTGCCGTAATGCTCCTTAACATATGCCACAACTTTGTATATAAAACCATTCAAAGTTTGACTAAAAATTAGTTCAATATTCTTTCAATCCAGCAAAAGAATTTTTTTTTTTTTGGCAATGTATTCTTAACACCAAATACAAAAAGGTACAATGTTAACCAGAAGAGTATTGATTATTACCCATGATCCAATAGGAACACGGTTGGTGTCAGCTGCAAAATTCAGCAGACATGTGTAAAAGGAGTACAAGGTTTTCAAACATTTTGTAGGATTGAATAATTCTCACAAGCAAATTCAGCGTTCTAGTCTTACTGGTAGCTAATGGAAGCCACATTCATATTGGAAACTGTGTATTGGTTGATACCCACATGCTCAATGGAAACTTTCACCATCTTAGCTAATGGAAGCTACATTTTAACAATCACCTGCATTTATTTCGGATATTCAATGGAGATGTTGGGGGCCAAGAAACCTGTGAGAAGCATCACCAGAAATAAATAAATATATATATATATATACATATTTCTACAACTTTATATAGGTTGATAGTGCAAACCCTTGATGAGTGAATGAATACTGCAAATATGGATTAGTCCAAATGATAAAGACTTAGATGTATTAAATAAATGATTTTGAGTTAAAATTTTTCTAAAAATAAAACAAGATTAATTATAACCCATTATATAAACTCCACTATGAAAAAATGAAACTTTCATAAGAAATGAAGCCAATACACTAATTGCATATTTATTCAAAATCTCAAATTATTATCACAAAAGAATAAGTGCCTATTGAAAAATGAGATTAATTTTTAAGAAATTTTCAACTTTTGTTAGTTAAGATATCCTAATATGAATATAAGTTTTGGAGTCAAAAGTCTGCCAAAACTTCACTTCTTTGACCATATATGCCATTTAAGAATGATACTAACCTGATACTTCTTAAATTATCTCTTAGCAGTGGCAGGCTGGAAGCATAAGATAGTAAAAGAAAATGGACAACAATGTATGGTTATGTTTTAGTGTTGCCTCTTGCAAAACAATTTGTGCATCTTCCCATGCAAATTTACTACCATCATATCCAAGAGATGCTATCATTTTCCTCAAAATAAATAAATAAATAAATAAATAAACATAAAAACTCAAACCAATTCTTCACTCTATATTCAAATTTTTTGAAACAGAAATTTGCATAATCTGCAAAGTCATCCTTATGTATATATGGAAAAAATAAACAAAACATTACACAAAGTAACAATGAAAATGATAACAAGATGATATGGTAGTATTTAATAAAGTAACACAACTTATTACAGTAGTCTGTTGCCACTCTCCCCTCAATGTTTATGTCCCGTTGCTTTTAGATCACTTTATGCATTGATGACTTGCGCTGGGGGTTACGGGGGCCCTCTCTGATGTACTGTTAAAAGATAGCATCATTAATTAATCAAAAAGAGCTACAACAAAAGGCAGCCAAGTTAAGATTTAAACCACCGGTTATTGAACTAAATAACATATATATATATATATATTTATAAAATGGGCAAACCACAATTGCATTAAAAAGAGAGAAAATCAGTACAAAGAAGACAAAACAGACAAACAAGTCTATTAGAAGTGGAAACAAAAGCACACAACAGGGAAGACAAACACTAAGAGACGAGTCAGCGCAGTGAGACACATGGAGGAGGAGAGAGGGACTCCTCCAAGACACAGCAGCATATCAGGAGGACAACTAGCAGAAAAACTCATCATGCCTGTCGGGATCCGGTTCCTCGCGAGGGAGGCTTGAAAACTGGATGCAGCGCCAAATTTCTAGAAAGCCAAATTTGCCACAAAACCACTCTAGCTACCAAAGAGTATGGCAGTTTGAGAAGAGGGCTAAGCTCTCGATACCACAGTCCCCATAAGTCCGAGCAGGACAAGGGGGCACGTGGGAAGGAAAAAGGGCTAAGCTCTCTTGATGTACTCTGTTAAAAGATAGCATCATTAATTAATCAAAAAGAGCTACAACAAAAGGCAGCCAAGTTAAGATTTAAACCACCGGTTATTGAACTAAATAACATATATATATATATATATATATTTATAAAATGGGCAAACCACAATTGCATTAAAAAGAGAGAAAATCAGTACAAAGAAGACAAAACAGACAAACAAGTCTATTAGAAGTGGAAACAAAAGCACACAACAGGGAAGACAAACACTAAGAGACGAGTCAGCAGATGGAGACACATGGAGGAGGAGAGGGACTCCTCCAAGACACAAACAGAGATATCGGGGAGGACAACTAGCAGAAAAACTCATCATGCATGTCGGGATCCGGTTCCTCGCGAGGGAGGCTTGAAAACTGGATGCAGCGCCAAATTTCTAGAAAGCCAAATTTGCCACAAAACCACTCTAGCTACCAAAGAGTATGGCAGTTTGAGAAGAGGGCTAAGCTCTCGATACCACAGTCCCCATAAGTCCGAGCAGGACAAGGGGGCACGTGGGAAGGAAAAAGGGAGAGCATGGCGGTCCCAGATGTCTCAAGCCAAAGGGCACCTAAAAAACAGGTGATCCATCGACTCAATAGCAGAGCAACATAGGAGGCAAGTTGTCGTAGGGAGTTTGTTGCAACTACGGGCAAAAAGGGTGTCAAGCGTGAGGAACTTCCTGTCCCAGGCCAGCCACATGAAAGCAGCTATTTTCTGTGGCACAAACCGCTTGAAGATCACCGGTGCGATACTACATCTCAGCCCCCTGTCGATAAGAAATTTATAAAAAGACTTCACCGAGAAAGATCTATCAGAAGTTAGCATCCAGTTTTATGATCCGGAAGATCCCCAATCACAGAGGTGATTCTGGAGCTGAGCTCAATCAAAAGAGGATTTCTCCTCATAGCAGCAGAGGGGAGTTCCAAGAGCATATCCCTAACTGTCGCGAAAGGGGAAGTAGTCGACAGGAACTCCTCCCACCAACAGTACTTAGGAGCTTGCCCGTTATACCAATTATCTAACCAAAGCAACGTGGAGTTACCGTTCCCAACCGAGGAGTGAATACAGGCTTTAAAATCCTCTAGTGACGGTAAAAGGCCTTGCCGAAGAAGGAGCAACGGCGGTTGCGGGGTAACCAAAGGTTCCACCTAGAGTGCTGGTGGAAATAGTTAAAAAGGATAGGGGCCGAACCACACCAAGCTTCATTCTTCAAGACTTTCCACCACCATTTCCCCTGAAGAGCGCAATTGAATTCCTCAAGGTTAATGGTACCCCAGCCACCTTGGTCACGGGGAAGGCACAACCAATGCCAATTGACCAAGCGACATCTGGGTCGGTCAATGTCAGGGCCTTTCCAAAAAAAATCTCTTCTCAGCCTGTTAATACGGTTGACTACCCATTTAGGCAGACAGAAGATCGACATCCAGTATGTGGGCAAAGCAGTATGGACAGAGTTGATGAGGGTGAGCATGTCCCCAAGAGACAGGTAATTCGCCTTCCAAGATGTAAGCCTAACTTTAACTTTGAGAATAAGAACTTCCCAGTCCCCTGCCTCGCTGCCTTCTCCCAAAGAATCGGGACACCCGTGTAAGTGATCGGGAAGAGTGCTAGCAAAGACTGCTCGTGAGTGGCCAAAGCGTAAAAGGTCGGACGAGAATTAAGACCGGTAGAAAGCAAATAGGTTTTGTTAAGGTTAATAGCCAAGCCAGAAATACCTTCGAAGATAAAAAGGATCAACTTAATAATCTTAAGGTCCTCAACCCCACCAGCTGAGAGAATAATCAGGTCATCAGCATATTGGAGGTGACAAACATTGCCAAACCTACCAAGTGGGACCCCATGCAGGATATGAGAGTCAAGAACGTGATTAAATATTACACTAAGCATGTCTGCCACAAGGACAAAGAGTAGGGGCGAAATGGGGTCCCCTTGACGCATACCACGTTGGTATCTGACATAACCCTCAGGAGAGCCATTGATAAGGATGGAGGCTTTGGAAGTAAAGAGCAAATTAGCGATCCAACGCCTCCAACGCGGGCCAAAACCCCTTGCCTCCAAGAGTTCAAGAAGAAAATCCCAGTCCACCATATCGAAAGCTCTAGCAAAATCCACTTTCGCAATATTACCATCAAGTCTCCTTTTTTGAAAGCTAAAGATGATTTCCTCACCGCCCTCATCGAACTAAATAACATTCGCTTTTAGAATATACTCCCTCGCTTATTTTTTTACTTGTCATATTTATCTAATTCACATAAATTAAAAAAATTAATTAAAATTAGTTAATCACCTATTTTTTATAAAAATTTTCATTACTTTCCAAAAACTACCCATATTTAAAACTCCACTAGTGAAGTATATAATTTAATATTTACTTGATTGTGATTTATTAAAAATTATATAAATACATTAAATTGAAGGATAAATTTGAAAAAAATATTTAATGCCGTATAAAATTTCTAATGTGACAAATAAAAAGGAAAAGAGAAAAGCTCCAAAATATGATAAGTAAAAAAAAAATGGAGAGAGTATTGCAGAAGAAAGGATTACCTAAAAAAACCTTTAAAAATATGATTTTTTTCAAAAATTTCTAGTAGTTCATCAATTTTTTTCAAAAAGATCCCACGAAGGTTATACAATTTTTGTGCACCAGAGTCCACTTAGGGTTTCGGCTAATTTCTCTTGCTTATTTAAAAATATATCAGCCTAAAATACTAATCTTATGTTGCCACTTCTTTATGTATCCTGCTTGGGATGTTGCATTATAGCCACCTCTAGCTATTATTTTGCTCCCCTGTCTATCTCCATTGTGATGCCTTTGTAATTTTTTTTTTAAATATATTTGCCGTCTGTCCACTCCATTACAAATTTACAATAATTTGAATATGTTCACAATAAAATTTTATATATATTATATTATATTATGTTATTCACAAAATAATTAGCGACTATATTTGTTTAAAAAATTGAGTCTGGTAGGGGAAAGTTGGTGAGATGTCTTAAAGATTTAACATATAACTAATAGAATACCGACATATATATATATATACATACATATTAATGATATTTTTAACTTTTGACCTATTACTATCTATGAAGTGCCTTTTCATTTCATTATTATTATTATTATTATTATTATTATTATTATTATTATATAACATGGACCAATTACCTCCCACCCACACCGTTTCATTTCATTGATTTTAACAAAGCTATGATTTATCCATTTAAAAAAAAAAATTCAATCCAGTTGAGACTTGAAAGTTTCCTCTCTTTCGTTAACCATAGAAGTAGACAGTCAAATTTAAAGCTCATCAAGGTTTGCAGTTATGCAAAACTCACAAACCATCCAACTAGTACAACGACAAGAGGATAGAAACAGAGGCAATTCATAGTGGCTCCTGAAGTGGTTCAGTTCTTGTTAAGCCATTGCCGGAACCAGTAAGCTGACATTTTCGGATAACGCCGGAGGTTCTTGTAGTCTATGTACACCAGACCGAAACGTGATGTGTAGCCAGATTGCCATTCAAAGTTGTCAAGCAGAGACCAAGCAAAGTATCCAATCACATTGGCCCCATCATCAATTGCCTTCTTGAGTTCGGTAATGTAGCTTCTATAGTAGTTCAGTCTTGTTGTGTCATGCAACCCTACACGGAGAGTGACATTGCCTGGATCATCCATTCCTGCACTTATTCATGGCATTTTCAGTGAGTTAGAGATGATGATTTCTGTGTAGTTGAATGATCAATAAAACAGTTCGTTTCTCATTTTTATACCATTTTCAGATAAAATCACTGTTGGGTTGCCATAATGCTCCTTAACATATGTCACAGCTTTGTACATCCCCCAGGGAACAATATAAAGCCATTCAGAGTGTGCCTGCAAATTAGTTTGGTATTAGTTCAATCTAGACAATGGCTCATGCATAAGAGCAACTAATAAATAATCTAATGTTAATCATAAGAGTATTAATTATTACGTACCCTTGGTCCAATTGGCACACCATTGCGCTCATCTGCAAAATTCAGCATAATTTAAAAAACAAAAAAAAAAAATTAACAGAGTTTTATGCATGGATTTTAAGAATCTTATATTGGAGCTAAAGAACTAACAAGCAAATTCAGCATTCCAGTCTAACTGGTAGCGAACGGCGGTAGGCAGAGGAACTTGGGGAGCATACATATAGTAAGCTGTGTATTGGTTGATACCCACGTAATCAGTGGAGCCTTTCACCATCTTGACTTCCTCTGGTGAGAACTTGGGAAGCCTCTCTTTTACAATCATCTGCATTGATTTTGGGTATTCACCATAGATGATGGGGTGAAGAAACCTGCACCAAACATCACCAGATAAAAATATATTTCTACAACTTTGTATAGCTAGATTCATAACTCAAAGTAGTGGAAATCACCATCCCAAGTGGAAGTCCCTTGATCTCTGAGCTGCTGCTTCATCAGCTTTGGAATCACTCAGCGGTTCATACCAAACAAAATCCAAAAGGATTCCAATTCTACCTTTCTGTTCAGCCTGCAAGGATCATACAGCAAGAATATAACTATTAGTCCCTCGTAGGATTTTTCTGCGACCATAAAAAGATTAATTTCAATCCATCATATAAACTCCACCATGCAAAATCTGAAACTTTGACAAGTAATGCAGCAAATACACCAAGTGCATATATTAATTACAAATCCCAAGATCATGATCACAAGATAGCAAGTCCCCAGTGAGAAAGGAGGTTAATTTTTAATAAGAAATGTTCAGCTTATGTTAGCATTGTATCCAAATATCAATATAAATTTTGGGCTAAAAAAATTTAGCAACTTTACTTCTTTGATAATATACAACATTTAAAAATGAAACCAACCTGATACTTCTCACGGTATCTCTTAGCAGCGGCAGCATGAGACAGTATGAGATGATGGGCAACAATATATGGTTCTGTGGCAGAGTTGCCTCCTGCAGAACAATTTGTGCATCTTCCAGCGGCGAATTCACCATCATCATATCCAAGAGCTGCTACCACCCTTGGCTCATTAAATGTAAACCAATTCTTCACTCTATCTCCAAATGTTTTGAAACAGAAATCTGCGTAATTTGCAAAGTCCTCTCTATATGGAAAGAATATTCAATAAACATAACATTACACAAGGTAATAGAAACTAAAGCACGTGATATGATGGTATTTAAATGAAATAATACTAAAAAGCGCCCCTTTAGTTTGTTTTTGTTGAGCTCTCATACCTTATTATACTCAGTCTAAAAAGTAGGAATATTTAACCAACAAGTGGAATTTATGTAGTGGTTGTGTTTCGGTTATCAATAAATTCTCTGTAGTTCAATGACATTAGTACCATCCACAAAACATATAATGGACAAGAAAAGAAGTGTGTTGTCACTGAGAGGGGCACAGAATTAGAATAAAAAACAAGTAAAAACAAACCATATAGAAAAGGACAAACAAACTTACACAACTTGAGGACTCAACAAGCCTTTATACTTCTCCTCAAGTGATGCTGGGAGATCGTAGTGGTAGAGGTTTGCATATGGAGTAATGCCTGGTGTAACATTAACAATGAATTAAGTAGCATTTAGATATAAAACGGGTAAAATTACTTTTGTGATTTCCAAATTTATTACCTTGCTTCAGCATGTAGTCTATCAATCTATTATAATAAGCAACCCCTTTTAGATTCACCTTCCCCACTCCATCTACAACAAAAAGCAAGTAAAACAAACTTAAATCTCATGTTGTTAAACTAAAAAGACCAGGTTATATTTAGCAAACATAGCTGGCTGATTACTTGGAAAGATCCTTGACCATGAGATTGAGAACCTATATGCATCAAAGTTCATCTCTTTCATGATGTTCACATCTTCCTGCCCATAAGAAAAAAACAGTGATACAATCATTGCACATTGCACAAGATTACAGATACTCAAAACAAAAAAATGACAGCCAGCAATGTCGGCAGGAAATCATGTGGCCATGTCTGTCTTTTCAAAAGTCAAGCCACCACCAACTTTTAGCATTTTTACAGACTATTTACTGAAAGATCTACACTTTTTATGCTATAAATATGCCAATCAAGATAAAAAAACATTTTTTTACCGCAAATAATGCATACTTTCATTATTGAACCATCAACCATATCTATTAAAAAAGAAAAAGGTCACACAGTAATATCGAACAACCAAAATGCCCTAAAATCAGAAACCAAACTCTCCCTCTCTCACCTAAATTCAAAATAATAATGATAATAATAATAATAATAAATCCAATTAAATCCAAACTTTAAAAAAAAAACATGCCAAACCTTGTAGCGATGGTACTCGTCGACAGAAACGTCGGCAGTAGCATTATTAGCGATTTCCCCTATTAATTTTTCCAAAAAGATCAGAGAATTCAAACAAAACAAGCAATCAAGCAACCAAACTCCAAAATAACCTCAAAAGAAACAAGAATTTGGTTTGCTGGCGAAGAATGAGGGTTAGCTAGATTGTTCGCACCTGGGATGTGAACAAACTTATCCCAGATACTGGGGCCACGACCGTCCTTCCGAGCCATGCCCTCCACCTGGTACGCCGACGCCGCTGTCCCAAAGACATAACCTTTTGGGAATGCTCCACGGCTCAGTATGCCGGTGTCGTAGCGCCTACCCCGGCCATGCTCGGCAGAGCTACCGCAGACGAAGAGGAGGAGCAGAAGGAGGATAAATAGATGAAAATGGAGACCCATTCCAAGGCTGTAGTGCTGTACTCGGTACTAGTAACTCACTGAGTGAGTGAGCGAGTGAGTGAGAAAGAGAGGGAGGGTAGGGTTTATATATAGGTGAGAAGATAGTGTATAGAGTGACTGAGTGGTGGGCCCATGTATTTATTATTATTTTATTTGTTTATCTGTTAACTTATTGCGCTTTTTTTTGTTTTTTGTTTTTTGTTTTTTGTTTTTTTTAACCGTTCACGTTAACGAAGCGACGAGCTTTCCGTGGTATTTGGCATTTTTACAACATTCCTATCTATATTCTTTTTAATAATTATTTTTATTTATTTATTTATTTTTAATTATATTGTGAAATCAATAACTGCAACATAGTTATATCTGTGTTTGTGTACAATTCTGAACTTAATTTTTTTTTATTAAGTGACCACATTTACGTCAAACTTCGGTTGGATATTCATTGAAAATTTTTATCAAAAAAAAGAAATGCCAAAATGGAAATTAAAGTGGTCAAGAAAGCTGAGCTGGTGGAAAAACCTATAGAGAAACGGAGCCTCTTGGGCGATCTTTGGAGCGGCGACCCGGTAAGCTTAGAGGCCGGTGACACCACGGCAAAGGAGAGGAAGGGCAAGACGGTGGAAGGAGACTCTGGGATCAGACCGGGGTTTTCTTACGCGCAGGCGGCTTGCTCCTCTTCATCGGGTGAGCACACCACGGCTGGACAGCGGAGGAACGAGCCTCGCATGGAGAGGAAGGTGGTGCTGGGAACGAAGAGACCACGGTCACCGCGGGAGGGAGCTTGTGGTAGATGTTTCCGAACGTCTCACTCCACGGCGGACTGTCGGCACCAAGTGGTGTGTCTGCGCTGCTCCGGAGTTGGACATGTCTGTTGAGTGGTAAAGGTGGATCTTCAGGGCTAGAGAGGGTGGTCAAGAGGATGCCGGAGAAGGAAACGAAGTCCATGGGAAGAGTGGAAGGGGAGATGCTTGACGGGAAGAGGGATAGACTGAAAATCAACCGGGCTTCGCTTTCTCTTGCGTTATCCCCGGAGAGTTATGAGTTGAGGGATGAGTTGGCCAAGGTTGTTGTTCTCTCGGTGGTGGGGGGACATGTGAATAATGGGAGTGTGCTGGAGATCCTACCTTCGATCCTTAACTACAAGATGGCAGGTCCGGCGGTCCCATTGAACGAGAACTCTTTTCTCCTGCCGTTCAAGAACAGGGATGTCGTTCGGGAGGTGGTAAAGCTCAAAACTTTCGATGCTATGACAAGGGACGGTAAATGTAGGTTGAACTTGGCACATTGGATCGCTGGAGTTAGGGGCCTCCTACCGTGTCGACGGGAGGGAAGTGGATCTCGATTTGGAATCTCCCGCTCCACGGGTGGTGCTGGAGCATCATCGATCATGTCATACGGCCGGCCGACGATCTTATCGCTTTATCTAAAGCGTTTGAGCCTCATAAGAAGTTTGTGAAGGCTCTGGTGAAGCGTCGACGGGGGGTGGAGTTGCCGATGGAGCTCGATTTCTCTTTTGGCATGAGAAGATACCATGTTCTTCTCACGGAGGAGAGAGGAGTTCTGCCGGAGTTCTGTCGTACTTCGGGGAGGAGACGGAGTAGGAGCCATTGCTACGGAGCTACCTGCTTCTCAGCGGGAATTACCAGCTGAGAGACTGAGAGGGGTTGAACGAAGTAGGAGAACTACGGTGGAGAGCTCGGGAGAGGGTGGAAGCAAGCCAGGGGGGCCGGATAGAGGAGGAGGGCTAACGTTATTGCAGCACCGAGCTGACGACAAGAAGGACCAAGGATGCTTATCTTTGTCGGTTGAGCGTCGCTCCCACTGAGAGGGTAACGTTAACATGCCGACGGTCGAGCTAAGCTCCCGCGAAGAAGGCTCACGTCTGAACCTTCACAGTGAGCGACCGGGGAGAGATGCGACGTGAGTCAGTGAAGGGGAGCGGCTCGATGGCGTCGTGTGTCGAGTGGAGAGCTCGCTGCTCGGCTGCGGGGGTATCAAACAGGACCGTGACACGTGGCAAGTTGCGAGAGATCGAGGTTGTCGCTGCTGACGCGGAAGTTGACGAGGTTGTCGCTGACGAGTTTGCAGCTGACACCCAGGCCGAGGCTGACGCGGATGTGAACGAAGCTGGTGTGCCTCCGGAATTGCTGCTGGAACAGGTTAAAGAAAAAGAGGTGATTAAGGGGAACCGCTTTATTGAGTCGGGCCAGTGGTTGGGTCTAAACCCAATTGAAATTGATTCGGGGCCCGATTGGAATCTGATGGGCTTAGACCCAATTGCATAGGAAGTGGGCCATGAAATAGGCGTGATTCAAGAGGATGGGCTGGAGATTGCTACTAGTGGGCTAAAAGATCCTATCCTCTTATGTGAGGTGGATAGGGGATTGATGGGATCTCTTCACTGCTTTGGGTCACTGGTAGGACAGGCGGTTGACCCAAATCTCGGGGGAGGACACTCAAAGACGGTGGAGAACCCACTGCCGGGGGGTGACATTGGTGCTTTTGATCTCACTGCGAATATTGATCTCGGAGATGTCACGGTGTACCCAGAGGTGATGCCTCCTACAGGCTTTATTTGGAAACTCTCATAGGGGGTATGGGCCCTTTTTCTTGCACGTCTGAGGGGAGACAGGGGTGGTGGATCAAGGGTTCCAGAATTGCAAGAGGGGAAGGGGGACTCGCTGTCGGAAGAGAAACCCGACCTCGGGACGGGGAGGGACGGCTCGAACGACTCGACCTCGGAGTTTGAAAGAAACTGAGGGAATTGCTACCCGGATCGCAAGAGCATAGCTCTGGCTGGGGCAAAGACCCTCCATTGGGCTCCGTAAGAGCGAGAGACAAAAGAAGCCGTCTTCAAGATTTAATGCGAGGCGGGGTTTATCCTCGAACCGCCAAAAATCAACTAAGAAGAAGACTGCAAGAAGGGGTGCAAGAAGGTACTACACATAAACCTCTTCTTATTTCCGACCGACTAATGAACAACTTATCGCTTATTGCATTGCTTATGGGTATTGATTTTTCCGACTCTGCTAGTGTTAGCTTGAATAGTCTACGTTTACTAGAGTTGGCCCGCACGAACCAAGTGGCAGGTCCAGGCGGAGACCTCTTCTGAGGTCCGCGTACCACATCAGTGTTTATAAATATTATCACTTGAATGTTAGGGGACCCGTGGAGACCCAGCAAAAAGATTTCCCGTTAAGGATTTTCTCCGCTCCACCATGCGGATGTGTGCTTGCGTAGAGTCCAAACTAGCGCCGGTTTCGCAAGCTATGTGGAGAGAGATTAGGGCTTCTAGGTTGGATCAATTCGCGGTCGCCCCGGCTGATGGAACGTCGGGAGGGATGATTGTCGGGTGGAATAGCACTAATATCGTTGGGAAACTCGAACAGGTGGGGGCTTTTAGCAACATGCTGGAGTTTCACGACAAGAGAGACAACTTTTGCTGGAGATGCACTTCGGTTTACGGTCCTATTGCGAGAGACCTGAAATTTGGGTTCTGGGAGGAGTTAAGGGATTGTAGTGGTGATCCCCTAATTCCCTGGGTACTATGTGGGGACTTCAATGCCATTTACTCCATTGAGGATAAACCGTCTGGGGTCCCAAACCTGAGGGATCTTCATTCTACTAATCGTTTTCTTCAGGAAGTCCATCTTTGTGAACCGACGGCAGTTGGGAGAAGATACTCTTGAACCAACGGGCAGGTGGACCCTATTTGGGTGAAATTGGACCGATTTTTTGTGAACGTCGCCTGGTCTGATTGCCTCCCATGTACGGTCCAAAATAGTCTACCTATGCTAGGATCGGATCATGTTCCCATTCGGCTCGAAGTGGGGGGACACTGCTCTATTCCTAGAAACTTTAGGTTCGAGCTACTGTGGTTTACAGCGGAGGGTTTTATACACCTTGTGCAGCAATGGTTGATGGAGATGACTCCTGAAGGCTGTGGTGCTTTTGTGGTTGCTAAGAAACTTGCTGGACTCAGGGAACAGCTAAGGGGATGGGCCAAAGTTTGTTTTGGGTCTATCAAGTTAAAGAAGCTTAACCTTCTACATGAGGTGGAGAAATTAGATGTCCTTAAGGAGGCTAGGAATTTGTCACCGGGTGAGCTTGCTCAGGAGCTCCACCTTTTGAATTCGTTAGAAGATATTCGTAAGCAAGAGGAAATTTACTGGCGGCAAAGGTCGAGGCTTCAGTGGCTGCAGGAAGGTGACGAGAACACTAAATTTTTCCACTCTATGGCGAATGGGAGGAAATGCCGGAACCTTATCCCGGGTTTATTTCATGAGGGTAGGCTCATCTCGGACCCAAAAGCGGTGGGAAGGATGTTTGTTAATCGGTTTCAACAACAATTTGGAAGCAAACGGACATGGAGACTCAAGGTGGACTTGTCTAAGCTCTTATCAAACAAGAGACATATGGATCTGACTGGGCTGGATAGGCCTTTTACAATGATTGAGGTTAAGGATGCGGTCTTCAGTCTAGGGGGGGATAAAGCCCCTGGACCGGATGGATTACCGATCCACTTCTTCAACAAATTCTAGGAGACGGTCAAGGACGACATTTTCAAGCTCTGTGAGGATTTCTATTTTGGAAGAGCTAATTTAGAAAGGATTAACTGGGCGAACATTGTGCTCATCCCCAAGGTGGTGTCACCAGAATCCCCGGGAGACTATAGACCCATCAGTCTTATTAATTCATCTCTTAAAATTGTTTCCAAAATTCTGGCTGCTAGGCTCAGTAAGGTGATGGACGATTTAGTGGACAATTCCCAATCTGCATTTCTGAAGGGGAGATGCATTCTGGACAATGTGGTGATGGCTGAGGAGCTGATTTTTAGCATGAATAAAAGAAGACTTCCGGGGTATATCTTGAAAGTGGATTTCGCGAAGGCTTTCGACATGGTAGACTGGGAATTCCTTTTGGATCTGCTCAAAGCTCGGGGCTTTGGTAGCAGGTGGATGGGATGGATTGAGAGCATCCTCTTCTCCACTAAAGCTAATGTGCTGGTTAACGGGGCTCCGAATGGTTATATCCGTTACCGTCGAGGTCTGCGGCAAGGGGATCCTTTATCTCCATTACTTTTCATCTTGGTTACTGATGTACTTAGCACAATTTTTGAACATGCCCTAGCATCTAGGGTTTTGGTGGGGGTGCCGCTGGGTAATTTTCATAATAAGTGCAACCTTCATTATGCGGACGACCTACTGATTTTCACTTCAGGTGGTTTGGAGGATCTCAGAATCATCAAACTAATTTTATTCCTGTTCGAAGGTATGTTCGGCCTCCAGGTGAACTTCTCTAAGACGTGTCTTTACTCGGTTAGGAAAGGGGTGCACCCTGAGGAGGCAACTGCGGGGACTTTGAACTGTAATGTAGGGTTGTTACCGGTTACATACTTGGGCATTCAAATCTCGGGAGGAAGGCCCCGTAAGCAGGATTGGGAAGGCCTTATTGCTAAAGTGCGTAAGCTATTAACTTCTTGGAAGAGTAGGCATCTTTCCATTGGCGAGCGTATTACCATGTTAAACTCGGTGTTGTCGGCAATTCCAACTTATTGGATGTCTATCTTCCGTCTGCCTGCGTGGGTGATTAAAGCCATTGACCGGATAAGAAGGGACTTTTTATGGTCCGGGCCAGACATTGATAAACCTGGGTGTAGGTTAGTTAACTGGAAAGCGCTGTGCCGGGCCAAGGAGCAAGGTGGCTGGGGGATTCTCGATCTTCATCACTCAATCGCTCTGCGGGAAGTAGTGGTGGAAGTTAGCAAATGACGGTGAATTGGGGAGGAGCCGAGGGTGATCCAGTTTAATTACGGTAGTAGTTGCGGGGATCTGTTCACTAAAAAGAGGGGAAGGATGTCGTTCTTCTGGCGCGGGGTCCTGAGCGTATATCCGATCTTACGGTGTTGTGTCCTAAGTGAAGTTAATTCTAGTGCGGACACTTTCTTCTGGAAAGATAGATGGCTCAACGGTAGAGCACCCATGTAAGTTTGGCATGATCAATACAGAGAGTGTGGACAGCAAGACGCTTCTTTGAAGGATTTGGCACACTTGCTTGAGGGGCATCCTTTCTGCGAGGATGCAAATTTAGTTCAAATTAGAGATAGGTGGCGGAATAGTGGGAATGATATGAAGGACATAAAAAGATGGGCGCTTAATGGAACCGGGGCTTTCTCCGTAAAGTCACTCTATAACTTCCTTATTGATGGGGGTGTGAGGTGTGATATTGCAAAATTCTTTTGGAAAAGTAAATGCCCAAAGAAGATAAACATTTTTAATTGGTTGGTCTGGAAAAATAAGATTTTGACAATGGATAACCTGGAATTAAGACGATGTAACAAACTCCCAACTGCAACTTGTGTCATGTGCCATGCGGATACAGAATCTGTGGATCACCTGTTCCTTCAGTGCCTTGTCGCCAGGGAAGTGTGGGGCTACTTTTGCAGGCTGCTGGGCGTTCCGGAGCCTCCGATTTCAATGATTGGGATGTGGCGGGAGTGGAGAGGGTCTGTGCGGCCCAACAGTAGGGTAGTAGTGGACTTAGTGGTCAAGGCGTTAGTCTGGAATATTTTGATTGCAGCAATGATAGAATTTTCAATGATAAAATTTTGCCTGCTACTTGCATTCTGTTATGTATTAATCGTATGCTCCTGTCGTGGTTCGATGCTCTTGCAGATGGAGCTAAGGTGAAACTTGAAGATACCATGGCTACCGTCAGACGAAGCCTTGAGTTCCTTGAGTCAAGGAGGGAGAGGGACAGGGGGGATAGTACGGCCGAGGAGGCACCAGATCGGAGCACGGAGTAGTCCTTTTATGTTTTAGTTTGGGAGGATGATCCTTCATTCTCGTAGGGTGTTTGTTTTGTTTCTCTTATATCACTTCTTGTGGTAAGAGAGGTTTTTGTTCGTCAGGTTTTTTGGTTGGTACTTCTTGTGGTTTTTAAAAATATTGGTTGTTGAAATGCTTTGCGGCCATTATTGTCCTCGCAGTTAAAGAAGACCTGAAATCTGTTATGTTATGGGATGTTGTGCACCATTGTAAAGTGTTGCCACCGAGGGAGGTATCCATAATGTCATCCTTGAATTGCATGGATAAGAGCATTGAACATTCAATTCAAGGATTGCATGGATAAGAGAGCATTGAACATTCAACTCAAACGTTGTTGATAAGCATCAACAAAATCTCTCTTATTTTCTTCTTAATCAATCCTTTTCTCCATTATCCTAAGCAATGTTCAATCAGTGAAATATCCAGCACATGAAGACAAAAAGGATTAGCAAGAACCACAAGTTTCATGTTGACATAATTTGCATAAAATGATGAAAAGGATCCTATGACTTTAACTGTTTGAGTACTCGTGCAAGCAAAATTCCAATAGAGAAGTAAGCTTTTTCAACAAGAACTTGGTCCCAAGGATAATTGACCAGTAGAAAATCTTATCCATAAATTGATGTTTGTCATCCAATGGTCCCCCCCTGCATAATTTGTACAAGTCCGAAGACTAACAATAAATAGAGAACATTTACTGAGTTTTTGTGGAAATTTGCAAACAATGGGATTGGAAATCCAAAGGATTTAATACAAACACACACTAACCTTTCAAGTAGTTCATTAATAGCCACACCTAAATAGCAAAAATTACAGAATGGAAGCAGAGATGCAAACAGCTTATTAGTTTGAAAACTTCAAAACAAAAGTAAAAACACTCACTGCTGGAGTAATCTCCACACACGCACGCATGCGTCCTCCCTGAACTAATGATACTGTTCTCATCGCAGAATGCTAGTCCATAAACTCCTCCGAGGTGTGCTCCTTTGATGGTTATCCGATTTGATGCTGGCTTGTCTACATCATAAAATGATCACGCATGTGTCTAGAGATCCAGTAGCAACCATGCGGCCATCGGGAGACCATGCTAGACAGTTGATACGGGCAGAGTGGTAGAGCATGTTCTTTAATTTGACCTGTTCATATGATGTTGTTATGTTAGAGATTCTCAAGAGATTTGACAAAAAAGAGAAACAACATGCATGAAGATAAAGCAAAGTAAATATTATCTGCAAAAGAGAGACAAAAACAAACATAAAAACATGGCAAATGGGGTAGTCAGTCCATGTAGTTAGTTGCATTACACTATTTGGATTGCAAGAGAAGTAATATATTCTTATCTCAATGATCATATGCTTAAGATGACGGCTTTTTCCATCAAAAACAGATGAGAACACTAGATTTAACTTTGCAAATGTTAACTGACATAAAGCACAATTGTAGAAGATCAATCTAGATTAATAACTGCATTTACATGTGCATAGAATAGAAGTTTGGCATACTCTGATGATCACAAGTCATTATCAAGTTTGATAAATCAATTGACCTACGAAATGTAGCCAACCTCAAAATGGTTATTAAGAAAATTAAATTGGTGATATTATGATAGCATGACAATGGAAAACAAATAAAGTCAATTTAGAATTTAGACATTAGAAGGGCTCAGTGATGTTAGATGTGAAATACATGCCGTTAAGTTAAAAATGTAAAAATGTTAAAAGAATAAGGCCATGATAATACCTCACGTGTCATGCGGTCCCATACCACAGCTTCCCGATTGGCATCAGCTGAAGCAAACATGGAAGCGTCAGAAGAGTAGCGTATAACAGTAATTGCACCTCGATGCTTCTCAAGCACTGATTCCTCAGTCAGAACATCTTCCGCAATGCTATATATATGCAACTTTCCATCTTGACCACCCACAATGGCCTCAGCTCCATCAGGAGAAATTGTTGATGCAGTCACAACATATGTAACTTTGATGCTTGATGCTAGTTTTGAACCACGTAGAATGGCAAGTCCAGAGTCAGTTGAAACCAAAGCAACTTTAGAAAATTTAACTGCAAGGCTTAGATCTTTCGGCTGATAACCAACATCAACATGTACAGCTTCTCCACATTTATCTCCATTTAATGGAATTCTCCATACCTCATCGTAACAAGAACTTTCAATCAGAAAAATATAAGTCTTGGGGTGAGTTTGGTTCATGCGAATGTAGAAAAATTATGACGTGTTACGTGGTAATATGAAAATATTACCACGTTTTGGCGATTCATGAAAGTGGTGAATCTCGGATAGTAATATCAGCATTACTTAGCTTATAAATATTCCAAGAAAAGTGGTAATCCCATTATCATCAAACACGTGAATGAATTATTCCCGTTAAAAGAGTTTCAAATCAAACACTGGTTATATTAAATTACCATAATATTACCCAAACCATATAACATTCCCAAACTACGTATTACTAGGGTAGTCTCGTTACGTATGTAATATGTCATTACTACTGAACCAAAACAAATGCTAAGAAAAAATTGAATTTCTTTCTAGATATTTCAATCATATAATTTCAATTTATAAAGATTGAGATCTCTAGCAATGTTTCATAACACTAGACAATGACCAGGTGGTCACATTCATGGGCAGTTTAATTGCACGCAGGTTCCAAATTTTAAACCGTGAGGCATGATGGATTGCATGGAGAATTGAGGATAACTTTGCTGGTGTGGTGATGAGGGTTGCCATCAACCTAGCCAAGGAGAGATTCAGGAAGGAAGCCTTAATGCCAGGGTGAACACACCAATTGCATGAATGCCCTGTCTGCAACTGCCTTAGTCTTTAGGTGCAGGGAAGGTTCAGGTCAAACCAAACAAAGAATGCAACTTGCAATGTCTAAACATATAACAAGCTTCCACAAGCGCACACATTAACAGAAACAAGTGAAATCATTATGTTAAAAAATCATTCTGAATCAGCAAGGTATAAAGCAGTATTCACCTTATTGTCAAACCCAGAGGTAACAAGTTCTTCTTCAACTGCTGCAAAACATTTAATTTGAGTACTATCCTTCCTCTGTAGCTTACCAACATATCCTACACCCTGCATCCATCTCACAATTAAACCATCATAGCTGCTGGATAAGATAATCTTTTGCCCACTTTGATGAAGAAAGGCTAAAGAAGAAACACTTTTCATATGGCCGGAAAATGTTGTCACTGTTTTCTCTGGATCACTGGCTGAGAATATATTAATGGTTCCACCAAGAGAGAGAGTGAAGGGAAAAGGAGGGGTTTTGGCCTATGGTTTGCTGGGGAGAAGAAGAGAAGAGGATTTATGTCGGCTGTTTCTCTTAGCTTTTTATTCTTTGATTTGGTGGCCACTAGAGGTGGAGCGGAGAAGCTTGAGAAAAGTTCCTCCATTGCTGTTGTTGCTCCTCTTTGTGGAATGCGGATGTTGGGCATGTATTTCAGGATTTCACGGTGAGTATCTAAATTTAGGGTTTTTATTTGTTAAATGTGGAATTGTTTTTGGTTTCCTTAATTAAAAGAAGAATTTTTTGCTCTTTGGAAATTTGCAGGCTTGGATTCAGTTTCAGATATTTGGGATTCAAGCATACGAAGTGTTTTGTTTTGATTTGATTTGATTCATCTGAGAGAAAAAGAGAAAGAACTATTTTCATTTTATGGTTTTTTTTTTATTTACTGATTTGTGAGTGAAGAGAAGAGAAGCAAAGATGCGGCAAACCCCCAAAAAAACCAAAAAAAGAGAGGAGCTTTGAGGAAGATGAGAAGAAGATGAGATTGGAATCCTTGAGAAAAATCACAATTTCATATGATGATCCCGATGCTACGGATTCATCTAGCGATGAAAATGAAAATGAAAGCACAACTAAGAAGCGCAACATCATTATCCTCATGCGTCAAAACCCCATCAAAGAGAAGCTCAAAACCAAAACCCCTGTAAAGAGATCATCGACGTCGTCAAAGTACAAGGGCGTGCGGCAACGTCAGTGGGGCAAATGGGCGGCCGAGATCAGAGATCCAATTCGCGGAGTTCGTCTCTGGCTTGGCACCTTCGACACGGCGGAAAAGGCTGCCGAAGCCTACGCCTTGACTTCCAAGCGTCTAGAGGCCGAGAAGCAAACCCTTCTCCGATCCTCCTCTGAATTCGGCCTTGATCACCAGCCCTCTTCTCCTTCCTCTGTCCTCGACATCTCCCGCTCCTCCAGTTCCGCCGGCAACACCAGAGCCAAGAAAGCTCAGAGCTTTGAGCATAACACTGTACCGGAGATGGCGGAGATCCCGTTTCCCATCTCAAAGCTTTGCTTCGATGATGATGATTCAACGCTGGAGACGGAGATGGATTTATTGTTCTGTGAGGATGCAGTCGATTTGGAAGCGTTTGATCTCGACACTTGCGAAGATGAGCTTGAGTTCATCTTCAATGGAGACCCTTTTGATTTCGACGATGCTGAAGCTTTCTCTTTTTTGAAACCAGAGGCTCTTTCTTGGATTGATGAACTCGGAATTTGAACAAGATTTTGTTAAATTTTGATTTTTGTTTTTGTTTTTTCTCGGTTTTAATTTTGCGGCAAACTCAGTTGTGATGTGCTCTGGAGGAGTTTTCCCTGATTCTCTGGAGAGTTTTGAATAATAACAAAAAAAAAAAATTCAGGAATTATGTATGATTCATGCAACTTATTAGTGTTGTGTTCTTCTCATCTGTTGCTAGATATCTTCACTTTTGATTTTGAAAATAAATCATAAATTGGATAGATAGATTCTTAGTATGAACTATGAGGCTAATCAAACTATGTTTTATTTCAAAAGTTAACAAAAAGTAAGTGGACTGAACTGCACACTGTGGTGAGTTTATTCTTTTGTTGACTTTTGTGTATCATGGTTTGGTGGGAGTCATTTAATTGGTAAACCTGGCTTGTCAGGTGAAATCACTGGTTTTGCAACTTTGCCAGAAATAGTACAAACAGTTTATGAAGGAGAATCCTTCCAATTTATTGCAAGCATGGGGCAGGAAAATCCTCATTAAAATTTAGACTTCGTCAAGGTTAGCAGTTATTTATGCATAACTTAACAAACCATAGAACAAGTGGAAGAAGAATATGGAAATTTATAAAAACAAAGAATAAATACAAGATAATGGAATTGGAGATGAACCTCCAAAGGCTACCGAATTGGTTCAGTTCTTCTTAAGCCACTGCTGGAACCAGTAGTGACTGACATTTTCGGGTATTGCCGGAGCTTCTTGTACTCTATATAAACAAGTCCAAAACATGATGTGTAGTTGGATTTGCATTCAAAGTTGCACATTAGGCTCATCATTGATTGCGTTCATGAGTTTGGTAATGTAATTTTCGTAGTAGTTCATTTTTGTTGTGTCATACAACTCTGCAGCCAGGGATAGTAACATTGCCAGAATCATCCACTAGTGCAGTTATCAGGAGTTATTTATGGAACTGTCAGTGAGTTGGAGAAAAATATTTCAAAATAGTTGAAAGATCAATAAAAGTATTGGTCTCATTTTCAATACCATTTTCAGATAAAATCACAGTTAGTTGGGTTGCCGTAATGCTCCTTAACATATGTCACAGCTTTGTATATAACCATTCAAAGTTTGACTAAAAATTAGTTCGGTATTCTTTCAATCCAGCAAAAGAATTTTTTTTTTTTGGCAATGTATTCTTAACACCAAATACTAAATGGTACAATGTTAACCAGAAGAGTATTGATTATTACCCATGATCCAATAGGAACACGTTTGGTGTCAGCTGCAAAATTCAGCAGACATGTGTAAAAGGAGTACATGGTTTTCAAACATTTTGTAGGATTGAATAATTCTCACAAGCAAATTCAGCGTTCTAGTCTTACTGGTAGCTAATGGAAGCCACATTCATATTGGAAACTGTGTATTGGTTGATACCCACATGGTCAATGGAAACTTTCACCATCTTAGCTAATGGAAGCCACATTTTAACAATCACCTGCATTTATTTCAGATATTCAATGGAGATGTTGGGGCCAAGAAACCTGTGAGAAGCATCACCAGAAATAAATAAATAAATAAATATATATATATATATATATATACATATTTCTTCAACTTTATATAGGTTGATAGTGCAAGCCCTTGATGAGTGAATGAATACTGCAAATATGGATTAGTCCAAATGATAAAGATTTAGATGAATTAAATAAATAATTTTGAGTTAAAATTTTTTTAAAAATAAAACAAGATTAATTATAACCCATTATATAAACTCCACTAAGAAAAAATGAAACTTTCATAAGAAATGAAGCCAATACACTAATTGCATATTTATTCAAAATCTCAAATTATTATCACAAAAGAATAAGTGCCTATTGAGAAATGAGATTAATTTTTAAGAAATTTTCAACTTTTGTTAGTTAAGATATCCTGATATGAATATATGTTTTGGAGTCAAAAGTCTGCCAAAACTTCACTTCTTTGACCATGCAAATTTACTACCATCATATCCAAGAGATGCTATCATTTTCCTCAAAATAAATAAATAAATAAACATAAAAACTCAAACCAATTCTTCACTCTATATTCAAATTTTTTGAAACAGAAATTTGCATAATCTGCAAAGTCATCCTTATATATATGGAAAAAATAAACAAAACATTACACAAAGTAACAATGAAAATGATAACAAGATGATATGGTAGTATTTAATAAAGTAACACAACTTATTGCAGTAGTATGTTGCCACTCTCCCCTCAATGTTCATGTCCCGTTGCTTTTAGATCACTTTATGCATTGATGACTTGCATGCATAAAACCGTAAGCGCGCCGCCGCCGCCGCCGGGGGCAGTTCCTGCATCATTAATTAATCAAAAAGAGCTACAACAAAAGGCAACCAAGTTAAGATTTAAACCTCCGGTTATTGAACTAAATAATATATATATATATATATATATAAAGTGAGATAAACCACAATTGCGTTAAAAAAGAGAGCAGTACAAAAATTACAAAACAGGACAAATAACTCTATTAGAGTGGAAACAAAAGCACCATGGGAGAAAGCAAACACTAAGAGACGAGACAACGCACTGAGACACATGGAGGAGGAGAGAGGGACTCCTCCAAGACACAGCAGCATATCACTAGGACAACTAGCCGGAAAACTCGTCATGCATCTCGGGATCCGGTTCCTCACGAGGGAGGCTTGAAAACTGGATACAACGCCGAACCGCAGCGATAGACTCCTCAAGCTGTGCATCTCCCCAGCAGGGGAACCACTTTGGAATCAAGAGAGGTACATGTAATAAATTTTCAAAAAAATAAAGCGAGGCAAAAATAAACACCGAGGCCGAAAACACGAGTTATTTCTAGCAAGCCAAATTTTGCCTACAAAACCACTCTAGCAACCAAAAGAGCATGGCGGTTTGAGGCGAGGGCTAAGCTCTCGATACCACGATCCCCATAAGTCCGGAGCGGGGACAAGGGGGCACGTGGGAAGGAAAAAGGGAGAGCAAGGCGGTCCCAGATGTCTCGAGCCAAAGGGCACCTGAAAAACAGGTGACCAATTGACTCAATAGCAGAGCAACATAGGAAGCAGGTTGTCGTAGGGAGTTTGTTGCAACTACGGGCAAAAAAGGTGTCAAACGTGAGGATCTTCTCGTCCCGGGCCGACCACATGAAAGCAGCTATTTTCCGTGGCACAAACTGCTTGAAGATCACCGGTGTGATACTACATCTCAGCCCTCTGTCGATAAGGAATTTATAAAAAAGACTTCACAGAAAGATCTATCGAGTTAGCTTCCAAGTTTTATGATCCGGGAAGATCCCCAATCACGGAGGTGATTACGGAGTGAGCTCGATCAAAGAGGATTTCTCCTCATAGCAGTGAGAGGGAGTTCAAGAGCATATCCCTAACGGATCACGAAAGGGGAAGTAGTCGAGGGAACTCCTCCCACTAACGGTGGAACTTGCCCGTTATACCAATTATCTAACCAAAGCAGCGTGGAGTTCTGGTTCCCAACCGAGGAGTGAATACTGGGTTTTAAAATCCTCCGAGTGTCGAGGAAAAAGGCCTTGCCGAGAAGAAGGGAACAGCAGCGGTTGCTGGGGGTAACAAAGGTTCCACCTAGAGTGCTAGTGGAAGTAGTTAAAAAAGATAGGGGCCGAAGCACACCAAGCTTCATTCTTCAAGACTTTCCACCACCATTTTCCCGAGAAAGGCGCAATTGAATTCCTCAGAGGTTAATGATACCCCGACCACCTTGGTCACGGGAGGCACAACCAATGCCAATTGACCAGCGACATCCGGTCCGGTCGATGTCGGGGGCCTTTCAAAGAAAATCTCTTCTCGACTGTCAATACGGTTGACTACCCATTTAGGCAGACGGAAGATCGACATCCAGTATGTAGGCAAAGCAGTAAGGACAGAGTTGATGAGGGTGAGCCTGCCCCTAAGAGACAGGTAATTCGCCTTCCAGGATGTAAGCCTAACTTTAACTTTGAGAATAAGAACTTCCCAGTCCTGTCTCCGCGGCCTTCTCACAGCAATCGGGACACCCAGGTAAGTGATCGGGAGAGTGCTAGCGAGCTGTTCGGAATGGCCAAAAGCGTAGAAAGGTTGAGGCGGAGAATTAAGGCCGGCGAAAGCAAAAGCAGGGTTTTGTTGAGATTAATAGCCAAGCCAGAAATACCTTCGAAGATAAAAAGGATCAACTTAATAATCTTAAGGTCCTCAACCCCACCAGCCCAGAGAATAATCAGGTCATCAACATATTGGACGTAACAAACGTTGCCAAACCTACCAAGTGGGACCCCATGCAGGATATGAGAGTCAAGAGCGTGATTAAATATTACACTAAAGCACGTCCCGCCACAAGGACAAAGAGTAGGGGCAAAATGGGGTCCCCATGTCAGACCACGTTGGTATCGACATAACCCTCGGAGAGCCATTGATAAGGATGGAGGCTTTGGAAGTAAAGAGCAAATTAACGATCAACGCCTCCAGCGCTGACAAAAACCCTTGCCTCAAGAGTTCAAAAAGAAAAATCCGATCCACCATATCGAAAAGCTCTAGCAAAATCCACTTTCGCAATATTACCATCAAGTCTCCTTTTTTTGAAAGCTAAAAGATGATTTCCTCGAGTACGCCCCTACTGAACTAAATAACATTCAGTTTAGAATATACTCCCTCAGTTCATTTTTACTTGTCATATTTATCTAATTCACATAAATTAAAAAAAATTAATTAAAATTAGTTAATCACCTATTTTTTATAAAAATATTCATTACTTTCCAAAAACTACCCATATTTAAAACTCCACTAGTGAAGTATATAATTTAATATTTACTTGATTGTGATTTATTGAAAATTATATAAATACATTAAATTAAAGGGTAAGTTTGAAAAAAAAATATTTAATGCCGCATAAAATTTCTAATATAACAAATAAAAAGGAAAAGAGAAAAGCTCCAAAATATGGTACGTAAAAAAAACGGAGAGAGTATTGCAGAAGAAAGGATTACCTAAAAAATCCTTTAAAATATGATTTTTCAAAATTTCTAGTAGTTCATCAATTTTTCAAAAAAATCCCAGGAAGGTTATACAATTTTTGTGCACCAGAGTCCAATTAGGGGTTCGGCTAATTTCTCTTGTTTATTTAAAAATATATCAGCCTAAAATACTAATCTTATGTTGCCACTTCTTTATGTATCCTGCTTGTGATGTTGCATTATAGCCACCTCTAGCTATTATTTTGCTCCCCTGTCTATCTCCATTGTGATGCCTTTGTAATTTTTTTTTTTAAATATATTTGCCGTCTGTCCAGTGTCCACTCCATTACAAATTTACAATAATTTGAATATTTTCACAATAAAATTTTATTTATATTATATTATATTATATTATATTATATTATATTAT